>NC_140964.1:114623105-114645605 GCF_056783735.1 Eptatretus burgeri
CAATATATTTCGGTTATTTTTTCTGAAATAAACTTGTGGAGTGGGTTCCGGTGTCTGGCTGTATGTACGTATGTCTGTTCGTATGTACGTACGTCTGTTACATTTGACTTAAGCATCTTCTCCTCACAAACACCTGACCGAGTAAGAACAAATTTGGTACAATGCATCAGGACAACAAGGTCTCATGGGTTTGTGCTCCCCATCTGGATGCACCTTCTTTCATGGCGTAAAAGGGGGGTTTGCCCCAAATATTGATATTTTATTCAATAATATTCTCAGAAACTGCCAGACAGATCCACACCAAACTCGCAACGAGGCATCGGGACCATGCCATAACCTTAAGTTGTTATCCTCTTGCCCGTATTCCCCCCGGTAAGGGGGCCACGTGCCCCCTCCGTGAATCCCTCGTTTTCACGAAAACATCTTTTCCACGACTTACTTGAGTGATACTGGCCAAATTTGGCACAATGCATCACGACAGTAAGGTCTCATGGGGTTGTGCTACCATCTGGATCCACCCATTCAAAGGTGTGGAAGGAGGGGGGGGGGGGTTCCTCAAATTCAGGTAATTTATTTTAAAGTCTTCTCAGAAACCAACGGCCAAATGCAGACCAAACTCGTCATCAAACAAAAGGACCATGCCATTAACTTAAGTTGTGCTCCCCATGACTGCAACACTTAAGGAAGGGGGGCCTTGGTCCCTTCCCCCTAATCCCTTATTTTCACCTCACCTGTTGGGGAAATAACTGTCAGTCCCCCATGGTGCTATTTTTTAGCCCCCATTTGACTTAGTCCGAAACGTGGGCTTATGGATTTTGTCTCGATTTTCGTGTCCATGCATGCGTACGTGAGTCCGCAACTATATTTTGGACACGTATGGACCAATTTAATGGAATGGAACAAACATGGAATTTGTATGGAACAAACATCCAATAATGCAAAAATAAAATAAAATAAAATCCAAAAACATCCAAAATTCCAGAATGATTGTTCACCTCCACTCTGAGTGGAATCGACTTCCACATTATCTTCCATTTCATTCTTCCCTCCAGGTGTTCAATATTGTTGTCCACCTGTCTCCCTGTCCACCACCATCTCAGATCTCTGCCCCCCTTTAATCCCTCCCATCAACCCCAAGCCCAACTCCTTCCAAATTTGCAGTTTATCCTTTCTGAGAGTTTGCTTCTGTTTCCATCTTGTCCAACCCAGACGTCCTTCCCTACCCCTCATTCCTTATTTGTCCAAGTCTCCCTCAACTTGGTCTTTCAACCCTGCTGTTGGTATTTCCCCCTCTCTTTCTACTGTTCCTTTTGTTCTGTTGTGTCCTGATTCGTTCAGTGTTCTCGCTCTTCCTCGAACCTTGATTCTGAACACAAAAAAGAAGAATGTCTGCATTTGTCCATTTTCCAAAATGCCAGCGATTTGCACATTTTTGTGCTTCAGAGAAGCTCCAAAAAGCATAGATGCTGAAATGATACACAATAACAATGTTCTAACATACCATGACTTTACTTGTCCTCTTTCTTCAGATTAAGCCTCTTTCTCACTCACACAATTAAGTGGAATTGGAATTGCAGCATTATAAATGCACATTGCTGCATTGTGGCTTCAAATTTGTGGGACCCTTGCACACTCACGAGAGGAATTCTGTACATTCCTTTGACAGATTCGTTTTACCTTGCTGATGCTTGTTGTCCTGACACCAACTCATTTAAGTACAAGAGGAACATGTGAGTCAGAAAATTGTCAAAGCACCTGGCTGGGAAGCCACAGCGCAAAGTTACCCTTTATGGATCAATAACTGACTCGGTGGCGTCATGGTTAGAGAGTCTGCTCTGAGTCTGGGAGGGTGGTGGCTTGAATGTTAGAGAGTCTGCTCTGAGTCTGGGAGGGTGGTGGTTTGAATGTTGGAGAGTCTGCTCTGAGTCTGGGAGGGTGATGGTTTGAATCCGACCCAAGCCAAGTCATACCTGCCGTACCAATGACTTTAAAAAATGGGATGTGCTGCTTCCTTTCTTGATGTTTAGCATTTAAAAAGGATAGAGCAAGGACAAACAACCGTAGGTTTAATCCTCATGATTGTAGGGGGTAGACGAACCATAGGAAGAAGAGGAAGAAGAAGAAATTGATCACATCTGAGCATAAACTCTGTTGAAAAGGATGATAACTGGTGCACAAGGAACACCATTGATGCGAACTTTTAAGTCATAAGACTGAATGCGATTGAAATGCCTGACATGTTTGAAATTGTCCGTATTGTTGCTTCCACAGTAAAATAATGTACGAAAAGCAATTTAAAAGAGTAGCATCCCAGTGACCCACATACAGTCAAGCATTTCTACATATCCCAGTTCCTTGTGGAATGAATCTGTGCTTTGCTTTTCATTTTGCACCCCCCCCCCCCGACACTCCTCCAGGTGGCTGGAGTTGCACTTTATGTTACCTTTTCCAGATTGGCCAAGTAGCCTTTTTGCCTCCTCCTCCAAGTGGGCAGAGATGACTTTCATACCATCCCCAATAGAAATAATTGGCTTTTCATCCCCTCTTCCAGGAAGCCCTAGTTCCTTTTTGGCCCCTCCTCAAGGTGAACATAGCCCCCTTTAACCCAAGCTGTTAGTTTCCACCTCCTGTTCCATTCTTCAGACATTTTAGATTACCTTTTATGGGACCCTTCGTTTACTTTTCAGCTTTCCTACTTTTCCAACTATTTGAGCTTTTCTTTCCACTCTCAGTATATTATGCTCCTCTGCCCTGTTCTGACTTGCAGCTCTTCCATGAGTTGAGACTTCCAGAAATAAAACGCTTCTCTTTTGCATGTAGGTAGGCAATTACCAAGGGATGAAGTAACATGCAATTACACTTAGTAAGGCAATCGACACAGACTGCTTCTTAATCATCAAAGCAAGTGAATTAAGCAATACCATAGTAATAGTATTCAGTAGTACCTTCAATAACAATAATAAAAAAAACAAAATAATAAACCAAAGAAGTATGTATAGTACATGATGAATAGTAAAAATTCAAGTCCCCAAACTGGGTGGCCTATTTGACACAACTTGTTTGAGATGGTTCAGGTAGCCTTTCAAATGCACAGTGGCTTCCATCATCTTAACTATGTTGAGGGACCGCCATTGGGATCCAATCATAACATATCTTTACTCCTCAGTTTCAGTAACTGGGGATAGGTACTCCTTTAGTATTGACCCATTTCACTATTTATCCTGATTTTAGGGTGACATATTTTTGGGCTGAGGTTAATCCCCTAATTGACAAAGGCACTGTGACGTCACGACTCTTCTTTTGGTGACGTGCAGGTTTTGGTACAATATTCAGTTGAGGTTGGGGAAGAGTGAAACCAATTTAATTTTGATTCAGAAACGTCAAACTTACCTCAAACAAAATAGTTCAGTTTTGTCAAAGCATCCATTATTCCTCCCCAAAGAGCAGTTTTCCCAAGAAGTGTAAAAGAAGCTTCTGGTGTCTTCAGAAAGCCTTAACTGTATATATTCACAGGTAAGACT
This sequence comes from Eptatretus burgeri, assembly GCF_056783735.1. Taxonomy (NCBI): domain Eukaryota; kingdom Metazoa; phylum Chordata; class Myxini; order Myxiniformes; family Myxinidae; genus Eptatretus; species Eptatretus burgeri. Next base: position 114,626,627 of record NC_140964.1, read on the forward strand.
ATCCAGAAGGTATGACGTTGGTGAGTGCTCACCGAAACAACCTGTAAAATGATTTTCACCTTGGGTACCTGTAATCTGGTAAAACTGTGCAGTACAGGGATAACTGTAATCTTGTAACCTGATGCAGTACTTAGATACCTGTAATAAAGTAAAAGGGCGTCGTACTTCTGTTGCTGTAATGTAGTGAAAAGGTACAGGACTTGGATACCTGTAATCTGGTTAAATTGGATAGTACCTGTATGTCTTCCCAAGCATTTGCAGTACGTGTACTGTTACTGCCAATTATGCTTCCTTAAATAAATGCAGTTTCCACTTAACCAGCTGTGTATCATTTTGTATTTACACTTCTCGTTTGTCCTTGTACACTATATTACATTACCATACAGTTCAGCATCATACAGTACCGTCATGTTTAGAAGATTGATAATATTTTTATTATCATATTTTTTGGATTCAAAATCGAGGGTCATGGATGTGGGACCAGAGTTGGATAAAACAAGCAAGGAAATGAGCCAAAAGAAAGATGAGATAGAGTCTCTCCGCACAGCCTGGGATTATTGTTGTCTGTCCTACGAAGAGCCAGGGCTCAATATCAGCCTCATCTGCGATCCAAATTCTCCAGCTTCTCACCCCACTCAAAAACCTGCTGGGAGCTGGTTTGTCTCAAGTACACATCCCCCCTTCCATCGCATTCCCTCCTGAAGGATGGTTCACATTCTGGACACTTGCTCCAGAAGAAGCAGACTTCTTTAACTCTGTCTTCACTCAAAAGACCAAGGTCCCAAACCCATCCCTTCCAATATACACTACAGGGTGTTCCAAAAACATCTGGACAACTTTGGTTGTTAAGATATTTAGTACACAAATGATACAACGATACCCTTTGTTTTATATGATACAGAAACTCCTAAAGCTTTCTTTACTTTCATCTCTGGTGGTTTAATGCAAAATAAAATGGTGACTCAACAGAAGAAGGCACAGTGCGTCGATTGGTTCATCGAGACGAGATCCGACATGCAAGTTCAGCACAATTTCCATACAAGGTATGGAAGGAATCCACCATCGTGGACTAGTGGTTTCAGGAGATTGGAAGTTGTCAGAAACATAAAAGTATCGGTCAACCAAGAGGAAAGCCTGGTGTTGGCTTCGTGGTTAGGGTGGCGGCTTGGGATCCTAGGGTCCTGAGTTCAAGCCCTGTTGGCCGCTGAATTAAAATACACCAGGAGGTTGACTCACCCTGTCATCCTTCCGAGGTCGGCAAAATGAGTACCAGTGTACTGGTAAGGGGGACACTGCATCAGCGGCATAGCCGCGTCCCAACCAATGATGCAACCAGCAGCCACAGGCTGAGAGAGAGAGAGACAGACAGACAGACAGACAGACAGACAGACAGACAGACAGACAGACAGACAGACAGACAGACAGACAGACAGACAGACAGACAGACAGACAGACAGACAGACACACCGAAACCAAGAAACCAAGAACCAGTACAGCAGACGTTGAACGATTGCGTGAATCATTTCAAGTCCCAGAAAATCAATCCGATGCACATCCTGAGAACTGGGACTAACAACCACCACTGCACACAGGATTTTGCATAAAAGACTGAAGTTTTATGCCGATAAGGTGCAGATTGTGCGGAAACTCAAAGCAAATGACGGACCCAAATGCAAGGCATTTGCCTTGTGAATGCTCAGTTGCAAAGAGGATGACGAAGATTACCTGAAAAAGGTCATGTTCACAGAGGAAGCTTGCTTTCATGTATCGGGGAAGAACAATGTGAGGATCTGGGGCTCTGAAAACCCCCACGTGGTCCTTGAACACATACGCGACTGCGCAAAGGTCAATGTGTGGTGTGGCCTTCTCTATGACCGCTTGGTGGGTCAGTTTTTTTTATGGAGGATACAGTGACCTCAACAATTTACATGAACATGTTGGAAAGATTCTCCTTCCCACAGATTGAAGACCTGCAACCCGATATCAGTTTTCAACAGGACGGCGCTCCCCCTCATTGGGACTTAGTCATTCGAGCCGCCCTGAATTGAAAATGTCCAGGTGGCTGGATTGGCAGAGACGGACGAACTGCCTGGCCCCCACAATCACCAGACATAACCCCCCTTGATTTTATTACTGTGGGAGTTTGTCAAAGATGTTGTCTACAACACCAAGGTGGCAAACCTGCAGTTTCTTCGTTCTCAAATCACAGGTGCATGCACACTGGTGGACGTAAGTATGTTTAGCTGAACATGGCAAGAACTCGTGCACCGCCTTGATGTCCTGTGCATGACAAACGGAGCTCACATTGAAGTGTATTGATGGTGCGCACAAAACTTTATGAGTTTCTGTATCATATAAACCAAAGGGTATCATTCTATCATTTGTGGTTCTAAATATATTAGACATTGGGTTGAACCAAATTTGTCCAGGTCCAAGCGCGTGTGTGTGTGTGTGTGTGTGTGTGTGTGTGTGTGTGTGTGTGTGTGTGTGTGTGTGTGTGTGTGTGTGTGTGTGTCTGTCTGTCTGTCTGTCTGTCTGTCTGTGTGTGTCAGTGTGTCTCCTCCATAACTCCAAAACCATGAAACCTCGCAGACTGAAACTTTGCATGCATACTAAGGGAACTCCAAGGAAGTGCATGACTGATAATTGGGTGTTTGGGTCAATTCAAACACCCCTTTTGAAGATGAGCAACAGCCTTATTTAATTATATCCTTTATCAGGTGCATCCTCAGCCACCTCGCTCTTTGGGGTCTTAAGACATACCCTGGGTTACCTCGCTGGGGTCTGAAGCCACCATGTTTTTTGGCCTGCTCAACCATGCCTTGACTTGGGACAGGCCGCAATGATTTGTTAACGATAAAGTTTTTTTTTTTTCACTTTCCTCACAAAATGCACAATTGTTATGCTAAGTTTCCCCACTAGTGGGGCAACTTAGCTAAATATAGCATACAATTGTGCATTTTGTGAGGAAAGCACCAAATTTGGCACACTAGTAGCCTATCATATTATGAACAGATTTGGATATTGGGCCATCTCAAATTCAGCTGCTGATGGCTGTGGCAGCCATTTTCCACTGCCATCAAAAATTTTGAGATGGCCCAATATCCAAATCTGTTCATAATATGATAGGCTACTAGTGTGCCAAATTTGGTGCTTTCCTCACAAAATGCACAATTGTTATGCTATATTTAGCTAAGTTGCCCATTAAAACTCTTCGCTGACAAGACACAGGATGTGAGAACTTTTGGTCTTCCATATCCTGGAGGAAGATGCAGGCTTCTGGGAGTGGATGAGAGAATCCAGGGTCTACCAGATCCTGGAGGGGGATGCAGGCATTGATCCTGCCGCCTCTCGCAAGAAACCTTGTAGATTGAGTTACTGTGGCTGGCCTGGTTCTTTGGCAACTCCTCATCGAGGTTGTGCTTGAAGTCAGCAACTGCTCCCAATCAGCAGCCAGGTTGTCTCCAAGATTTTGGAATAACAAGCAAATTTAGAAAAAAACGAGAAGGGTACTCGGTTGAACGCATACCTTTCTGGGTCCTTAACGAAGGGAGCATCCTCACAAACTACCTCCTGTACGCTTACCGCCCAGAGAGCGGCTTGCCGCCATTTTGCGAGCTTCCTGCGCAGGACGACGCGGTTCAATCAACAAGTTCTAAAAGACCATCTCTGAGCACACAGCTGAGTGCCAGGATCAAAGGAGGGATCCTTCTCTTATTTGTTGTCCCCATGTATTTGACCCCTTGTCTCTGTGGAGGCATGTCAAATAGGTGTAGTTCACCTCACATTTCATTATTATCCTGTTTTGATTTATTTCCATTATAAATATCCGATTTATGGAATTAAAACCTTATTTATTAAGATTGCTTGTGTCTGTCTATTCGTTGTGGGTTCGAGTATAAGCCCTTGTCCTCCGTCATGGTGAACGTGTCTGGTACGTGCTTGCCGCCCCCGTCCTACAGGCGCCATAATCTCCATGGATCACCTGTTCGCCTCCAAGGGAGAACTGATCGGCTATCCATCCAGGTCGCTCTTAACCGGCGTGGACATGACAATAATAATATAAATGGGAAAGTCGAGTGGAAGAGATTATTACAGGAAACAAAATCAGTTCCTTTTCTCAATGACCTCATCTCAGATCACCAAATCAGATTCAAACCAGCTCACTCTACATCAGACATGCTGGTTCTACTCTCCCAACAATGGATGGAAGCCCTCAATATCAGACATGAGATCAGGGCCATTTCTCTTGACATATCTCATGATTTTGATACAGTCTGGCATCTCGCCTTGCTCTCCAAACTCTGCCTATGACATCCAAGGGTAACTCCACTGTTGAGTTACTGACTTCTCCTATCTTAGCCAACATGTGGTTCTCAACGGAACCCTTTCATCTCCTCTCCCTGTCAAGGCTGAAGTAGGCTGTGTTCTCAGTCCAGTCGTGTTTTGGATCTTCTCATCAAAGATCTCTCTGACTCTCTGGAAAACCCCATTTATCTCTTTGCTGATTACTCCACCTTCTCCCATGACATCCCACATCCTTCAGACAGGCAGGCTGCAGCCTCTTCCCTCTCTTCAGACCTTGACAAAAAAGAAATCACAAGCTGGTTTCACACTTGGAATACGTCTTTCAATCCTGACAAATCTCTCACACTCACTATCTCTCTCCGAAAGGACTGTCTGGCAAACCGCTCCCATCTAATTTCTTGACAATCATCTTGAGGCAGTTCAGTCATTCAAACTCTTCAGTCTCAATATCAGCCATGATCTTTCTTTCGCAAACCACATTTCAACATTGTCCTTCAAAGCCAGTCGCCGACTGGACATCTTCTGACCTACAAACTCCTTCATTGGCATACCTGAACTCCTATCCACATCAAAGACCTTCATCCGCACCTTGATGAGTACCGCTCTCCTCTCTGAGCTGGCTCCCCTGCCTCACAACTTGCACAACTTGACGCCGAGGAAACAAAGGCCTTAAAGATTATTGGAATCTCCTGCGACGAAGCTGGGTCTACGGGCCTATCACTTTCCCATTGCAGACAGGTCAGCGGTCTTTATGTGTCATACCGCCTTCTTCCTGGTCTTGCACCCTTTGCTCTTTCCGTGCTTTGTCTCTCCCAGGTTTCTGCAGGGCTCACACGATCCACCATCAAGCCCCTTCTGGTGAAACGACTTGAATCCAAGATCACTGCTCACCTCCACTCATTCATTCCTCTTTTTCCCCACCCGTGGAACGAACTTCAACATTCTCTTCAATCTCATTGTCCCCTCCAGATCTTCAAGACAGCTGTTCATCACCATCTCACATCGTCCCCAATCCAAAACCATGATCATTTATATCCCCGTTAAACCCCTCTTCCCAACCCGACCTCTTTCCAAATCCCCAGTTTTTCCTTCCTGACAGTTTCCTTCTGTATCCTCGATCTTGTCCATCCTGTTTGTTTCTCTCCCTGTCATTCTTCTCCACTCCATGATTTCTCCATCTCCCTCTATTGTGTGTCCCTCAACCCTGCTGCTGGTGTTCTCCCCTCTCTCTTTCGACTATTCCTCTTGTCCTATTCCTTCCTGATCCGTTCTGTGTTATAGCTCTTCCAGGAGCCTCGACTTTGTATCCAAAAAAAAACAGTTTCTTGGTATAAAGGTCATTCTGGGTGGATTGCCATTACCTTCCCAGCGCTGTTTGTCCATGCTCTAGAGTGGAGTCTCTCCTTTAAATTCTGAGAATCAAGCAAGTAAGCAGGACGTCCCATTTTATAAATCTTGGGTATGGCTCGGCTGGGGTTTTGTCCATTGTGGGTTCTCATCTGGCCATCTTGTCTGTGATTCGTACTCAGGCGTGATGAGGTGGAGGTGGCGCAGGCGTGATGGGCCAAACGGCCTCCTCCTGTGACGTCTCCTCGCACGGATTCCTTCAGCATGAAGCCTTCATCGAGGTTATACTGATCTTGTGTCAAGGTTGCTTCCTCTGAATTAATACCATCCAATGTGATTCATAATTAAGGAACAATTAGCGTGTCCGTTGTACATTCCCACGGACTGTGAGAGCCGCAACCGCCAACCACGCACATCTTTACCCACGTCGGAAGCACGGTCGATGGCAACACCCTCCAGACTGCAGATTAAACTCGAGCAGGGATGCAAATCCGCCGCAAGCACATTAACCCACGGACTATTAATCACGTCACGTGCTGCGGTTGTGACGTCAGAACGGAATATGACGTCGTATCATCGGAACGGTGTGTGCCTTCAGCATGACCTAATAAACATCCTGCACTCCTTCATCTCCGGCCACAAGGACCCCGTCACCGACGATCACCGCACCGTTTCGGTCCTACATCCCGTCCCGTTACCCTGGAAACCGAGTTGCGTGGCAACGAAATGGCGGGAACAGGGGGTCGTCATGACAATCGGAATATAATTGGCATGCAGCGCGAGCCGCCGGTCGGGGCACGAGGACCTGTGGGCGGAACCGCGTTCGATCCACCCCCGATCACGCGCACAGCGCGCGCCGCCAGCCGAGGTAGTGCTCCAGTGGGGGAGAGGAAGCGTGGCCGACGGGGCTGCTCGGCGCTCGCCCACTGAAGGTACGTATCGTCGTCGTGTCGCATGCACCACAACATGGCCCTTATTTCCCTTCCAGGCGGCGGTTTTTGTAGGGAGCGGTTTTTGTAGGGAGCGGTTTTTGTAGGGAGCGGTTTGTCCCAGGATGCTTGTCCGTCGGTTTCATCGTGATTGCGTCGTCTCCAGCGAACGGCTCATCATTTCCGTTTGATGCACCAGACGCGTCCACAGTGTTCGTGTCCAAGGTCCTGATCGGGCACGGGACGCGATGACGTCAGCACGTAGAGCTTTGACGCTCATGCAAGAACCGTACGTGCCGCACACGCACGCACACACACACGTACGTTCCGCACACAGACGATCTCGCACGGTTCTTGTTCGTCTATTAAAGAGAGTGTGTGTGTGTGTGTGTACATTTATCGGCTTTAAACCCAACAAGCATCACAAACTGTGCGTCGACCATGACATGTACGGTTTTAATTAATTACATTCCAATTAACATCATCACAAGACTCGGTGACGACAATAAGAGCAATTGATTAAACGACGAGTTCGACATTTAGGACGTCGAGGCCACATCACAGCACAGATTCGTGTGAACGTGCAGGAGAACGCAGCCGTGCCGTATATCCGTGCCCCCTCCAAACCGTGCAGTGCAAAAACACGTCACATAGCAAGCCGATAACGAACCCCATTCATCCTCCCAGAGTTTCACCAAGAGGTTCGAGTCCTGTCTCGAGCGTGCCTGATGGACTCATGATCACGTCTCTCATGATGATCACTGAACAACGGACTCATGATCACGTCTCTCATGATGATCACTGAACAATGGACTCATGATCACGTCTCTCATGATGATCACTGAACAACGGACTCATGATCACGTCTCTCATGATGATCACTCTGAACAATGGACTCATGATCACGTCGCTCATGATGATCACTCTGAACAATGGACTCATGATCACGTCTCTCATGATGATCACTGAACAATGGACTCATGATCACGTCGCTCATGATGATCACTCTGAACGATGGACTCATGATCACGTCTCTCATGATGATCACTGAACAATGGACTCATGATCACGTCGCTCATGATGATCACTCTGAACGATGGACTCATGATCACGTCGCTCATGATGATCACTCTGAACTATGGACTCATGATCACGTCGCTCATGATGATCACTCTGAACAATGGACTCATGATCACGTCGCTCATGATGATCACTCTGAACAATGGACTCATGATCACGTCTCTCATGATGATCACTGAACAATGGACTCATGATCACGTCGCTCATGATGATCACTCTGAACGATGGACTCATGATCACGTCGCTCATGATGATCACTCTGAACTATGGACTCATGATCACGTCGCTCATGATGATCACTCTGAACGATGGACTCATGATGATCACTCTGAAAGATGGACTCATGATCACGTCGCTCTTGATGATCACTCTGAAAGATGGACTCATGATCACGTCGCTCTTGATGATCACTCTGAACGATGGACTCATGATCACGTCGCTCATGATGATCACTCTGAACGATGGACTCATGATGATCACTCTGAAAGATGGACTCATGATCACGTCGCTCTTGATGATCACTCTGAAAGATGGACTCATGATCACGTCGCTCTTGATGATCACTCTGAACGATGGACTCATGATCACGTCGCTCTTGATGATCACTCTGAACGATGGACTCATGATCACGTCGCTCTTGATGATCACTCTGAACGATGGACTCATGATGATCACTCTGTAAGATGGACTCATGATGATCACGCCGCTCATGATGATCACGCCGCTCATGATGATCACTCTGAACAATGGACTCATGATCACTTCGCTCATGATGATCACTCTGAACAACGGACTCATGATCACGTCGCTCATGATGATCACTCTGAAAGATGGACTCATGATCACGTCGCTCTTGATGATCACTCTGAACGATGGACTCATGATGATCACTCTGAAAGATGGACTCATGATCACGCCGCTCATGATGATCACTCTGAACAATGGACTCATGATCACGTCGCTCATGATGATCACTCTGAACAATGGACTCATGATCACGTCGCTCATGATGATTACTCTGAACAATGGACTCTTGATCACTCATCTGCCCATACAAATGGATCCTGAACACTGATCACGACGAAATTCGTTACGTTTGTTAAAGACCTGCGTTATATCAACCAGAGAGTGCCGCGCAGACTGCAGAGATGACACGAAAATTAAAGAAATAAAATAAAATAATATCCATATATATATATATATATTAATATTACAAATTATTAATTCTCGACAGATAACGATTCCTGAGCAGGGTTCCTTCTCTCAATCATTTGGTGACTCCTTCACTGGGAGAGACAGAGACAGAAAAAACCCCCATTTTGAGCACAGTCGGCTCTGAGTATATTTTTAGGAACCACCCCCACATGCACATCTCATGGGTCTCCATCATGCAAGCGAACACGTCGTGTCTGGAGAAGAACGGCACAGCTTGAAGACGACTGAGATGAGCCGTTTGACCACATGTCCTTCAAATGCCCATTTTGTCCACCTCGCTAACCCAGGGATGGTGATCCAGGATTGTCGTTCTATATCAGTATAATCGACCTGATGTTTTTTAAATTTTATTTAATATAAAAAACATCGATTCAAGGCTCATGGCAGAGCTTTACACTGAGGCTTGGACAAATACATTGTGTATCACGCATTTGAACATGGGTTCCACCTGCATCGCGAGCCATCCGCTCGCTATCAAGATGAGACTGCTAAACCGGCCATCCCATGGTCGAGAGGTATGCACACTCACTTCTGAGAGGTATGCACAGGTATGCACATCCCATGGTCGAGAGGTATGCACACTCACGTCCTGTCTGCAAGCATTATATGGTGGAAGAGTATGTGAGCTATCACCGGCACCATGTACAAGCTACAAATTCCTGCCGTAACGACTGCTGCGAAGGCGATGGCAAACCACCCTTGCTGAGAAACTGCTTTAATAAGAGAGAAAGGGGGAGGACAAAGCATGGAAAGTGTCATTACAAAGCATAAACACCTAGTGCTGGAAGTAAAAGATGGGTACAGATGGCCAGCACAAATAAACAGGAAGATCTGTGTGTGTTCCCACAAATGCACGCCCCTGGTGGGGAATAAAAACAGAAACTTCAGCGTGTTTTTAACTGTGAATATCTATAATGACCTTGTCCTGCTTGAAATTGGAAGGAAGTGGGTCAGGGGTTGGGGGTCAGGGATTAACAGGTGTAGAAAATATCATGGTTTTGGATGGGGAATGATCTGAGATGGTGGTGAACAGTTGTCTTGAAGGCCTGGATGGAAGAATGAGATGGAAGATAAAGAAGATAATGAAAAAATGAGTGGAGGTGAGCAGTTCTTCTGGATTTTGGGATTTTCACCAGAAAGGGGTCGCTGGTGGTCTGCGTGCACCCGGCAGAAACCTGGGGGGGGGGGACAAGGCATGCAAAGAGCGGAGGGTGTAAGACCAGAAAGGAGGTGGTGTCAGATATCGAGACCACCAACCTGTCTGCAATAGGAAAGTGATGGGCCCATAGACTCAGCTTCGTCGCGGGAGATTCCAATGATCTTGAAGGCCTTGGTTTCAGGTTGTTGTCGAGCTGAGGAGCAGCAGGCAATCTCAGTTATCAGTTGTCTGGTCACTGATACGATCCATCTTGTAGTTGAAAGTGACTTAATAATCTGCTATCCTCGTGCAGCACCCGCAGGGGATGCCGTATCTCAGAGCATACTGGCCGTTTGATGGGGACATAAAGCGATCTGTCTTGACTGCATCTAGGTTGTGGACATTAACGATCCCATGGTATTTCTCAAAGAGGAATCCATTTCATAGTGGAATCCTCACGAAATTCCCATCCGAGTGATTTAATGGGATATGTAAGTTATTTATTAAAGGGAGGAGGATATGTTAGCACAAGCTAATGGTAATAATGGGGTTAGCTGATTGATTCAAGTTAACAGAGCGTGGACAAAGCACCGGCATGGTGGGTCGAATGACTGGATCTATCCTTGGATGTTGTTCAATCTCATGTTGTTCAACACAACAATCCAGTACTGTACAACACAACAGTCATTTCACAGCTCGTGAACTCTTCACAATCATTATCTGGATCATCAAATTGATTAATCATCATTTGGATTTGTACCTGTGAAACGGATGTCACATGGAGTCATAGTTGTCCACCGTCTCACCAAACCTCACTGATTGTAAGAACAAACATTTAATTTATCGTTCTCCATCAACAAGTCATTTTTTTAATTTTAATTTTATTCTTTATTTACAGTTTTTTTTGTCTTTCCTCCATCAGTATGGATTCATCATTGCAGAAGGCAGCCAAGAACACCATGTTCCATTAGTCAGACACCAAGTCCCATTAGCTTAATGGCCATGAAATCCAAAAATCTAGCCATTGCCAGGAAATAAACGAGATTCGTGATTTGCAAGGTGGCTTTCCCTTCCTGTTCTCCAATTTCCCAATTACTGATTGAACCTGTGTATTTGTTGAATATCTGATGACATTGTCCGAAGCAGGTTGCTCAGCATTATTTTTGGACAGTGATGTGTGTTTGTTGTATTTTGAGACTGTGTACTGCTCGAAAGGCAAGTAGTTGATCGATGATCCTAATAACCATTCTTTTCATGCCGTGAGGGGCAAAAATTAAACGTTTGTCATCACAATTCAGTGAGGTTTGGTGAGACGGTGGACAACTATGACTCCATGTGACATCCACTTCACAGGTACAAATGCAAATGATGATTAATCAATTTGATGATCCAGATAATGATTGTGAAGAGTTCACGAGCTGTGAAATGAGTGTTGTGTTGTGTTGTGTTGTGCAGTACTGCATTATTGTGTTGAACAGCATGAGGGAAATTTTGAATTGGTGGAGAAATTTCAGGAAGTGCAACAAAAACTTCGATCCAAGAAAAGGCGATATGTTCAAGCCGTACACTCGCACATCCCGAACACTAGAACACATGAATTCCTATGTCAGCAAAAGCACAACACACAAGGAGCACACCACAAAGTGCACGAGCAGTGAATGGAGACTGCCAATCAACCACACTAAACATTGTAACACCATAGGGATTGTTTGATCCTTTTGTGTGTGACAGAGAGAAGGCAGTAGGATAGTAAGGGGGAGGGCAAACCCAAGGAACGCACAAACACACACACCCATCATGCGCATAAGTGGTCAAGGACAAGCATTTAGCCTGGCTGATGCCATGCACACCCACACATTCTGGTACACATATGCACACGGAAAGCTTGGGATGGAATAAGATGCCCAACACTTTAACTCTAAATGCAGATACATTGTTGTGGCTGGAGCAGTGGTTTTTAATATAAATTTCTCAACTAACACAGAAATCAGATGATCAATGAGTCAAACAAGGAAGTACTATGTTGGAGAAGGTCACATCTTGTACAAATAACTTTCCAAATGAACTGTAACAAATGGAAACAAGCTTGTGTGTAACAGTGGCATAAGATATTAAACAGTGACTTTGTGGAGCTGTAGTTGGATGATTGGGGTTGAATGGCTGCGAGTCTTGCTACACGGCATACTTACCTCGCAAATAACTCAGTAAACTGAATCATGAATCATTTTCATAACTTCTTGGATTTAATTTTCATTCCAAACAATGCCTTGGGTTTTGAGACCTTTGTTAAAACCCTACTCGTTAACATGGTCCTGGAAAAAAAAAACACGAATACAAGTCCTTGTCAAGAACAGCCCTCAAACACACTTTAAAAATGGGACGTGTAGATTTTTACATTTAACGAACTAATTAACTTTACATTAATTATTATCGCAGTGGAGCTGGTAAAGTGTACATTTATAAATACATACTTGAAGGTGGTATGTTGGAAGTGGAGATGGTAAAGTGTATGTACTCATAAATAATTAAAGGTGGTATGTTGGTAGTGGAATGATAAAGTGTATATAATAAATAAATAATGTTCAAGGTGGTATGTGGACAGCGGTGATGGTAAAGTGTATGTAAATAAATAAATAAATAATGTTCAAGGTGGTATGTGGACAGCAGTGATGGTAAAGTGTATTTCAATAAATAATGGCCCCCGGAAGCACATACAACCCTTGTTCTGTTCTCTCACGTGAAAATATTTTTGAAAAATTGTCAGAATTCCAAATTGGCCTCGATCCCAAAATCCTTTGAGTGGCTGCATCATATCCAGATACTCTTGCGTACACGTGCCGAATGTGAGACAAGTGCATCCAGTCATTTTTAAGTAGAGGCTGTGGGCGAACTAAAGGAAGGACATATGGGACCCAAGATATAAGCTCCCAGTTCGGCTGATGTGCAGCTGTGAGTTAAAAGTTGCTGAATATGGACTGATGGTTGGTGGTGGAATCCCATAAGCCCAATAACAGGGCATGGATGGATGGTGGGGGATTAGTCTTTATAGGGGGGGCTCAACTAGTCTTTATAGATTCTCAGGAAAGAGTTCATCCTGCAGGGCATTCCACTTTTCTTGTGGGAGCGCGGAAATGTTCCGTTGAGCAGCTGTGTGACTGGAACCATACAGTTGAGAGGAATCCGGGGACAAGCTGTCCAATCTCAAGAATGAGCTTTCAAGCTTGTCTGCATCCTCTAAAATCTGGTGGTGCCTTGTCAAGTCGGTCTCTGGTGTATGCTCCCCTTCCATCCCTTCCTTCTCTTCATATGGCACCACAGAAAACTCTGCTCACGAGAAGGCTGAATGCCTCAATTATGTGTTTGCTTCAAAATCTTGTGTCCCCAACCCCTCACTCTCGGGACCCATTCTTCCCTGTTGTACCCAACTGCTCCTGGACCCTGTGTCTTTTGCACCTGAGAAGGTAGAGAAGGCTCTTTCAACCCTCGAGTCTGACTCTGCAACTGGACCGGGTGGCATCAGCTCACGTGTCCGAAAAATTTACTCTGCTGCTACCACCTTCCCGTATCTCATCTTCCATCTGCTTGGAAATCAGCAAACATTACAGCATTACATAAAAAGGCACAAAAATGGATCTCTTTATCTACAGACCAACCGGCGTACTTCCAATCTTCAGCAAGGTCATGGAACCCATCATCACAGTTGACATAAAATCATTCCTTTTCTCCAACAGCCTCATCTCGGATCATCAATTCGGATTCAGACCTGGCCTTACTCTACCTTTACATGCTGCTTATACTCTCCCAAAAATGGTAGAGGCCCTCAATGTCAGACATGAAATCAGAGTCATATCTCTTGATATATCTCAAACTTGCGATGCAGTCTGGCATCCTGCCTTGCTCTCCAAACTGTCTGTCTCTGGAATCCAAGGCCAACTCCACTCTTGCATCACTGACTCCCTCCACTCTCATCGCCAATGTGTGGTCCTCAATGGAATCGTTTCCTCTCCTCTCCCAACAAGGCTTTCATCCACAGCTTGACTGAGCCCTGCTCTCCCCTCTGGGTTGGCTCCCCTGCCTCACATCTTGCTCAGCTTGATGCCGTGGAAATCAAAGCCTTCAAGATCATTGGAATCTCTTGCGATGAAGATGAGTTCAGGCCTATCACTTTGCCATCACGGACACGTTGGCAGTCTCTCAGTCTTCTTCTACCTCAATTCTGGTCTTGCACCATCTGCCCTCTCCGTGCTCTGTCCCCCACAATTATCAGCAGGACACACAGAGTCCACCAACATCCCCCTCTGAGTGAAACTGCTTAAATCCAGAACCACTGCTCACCTACACTCACTCATTCCTCTCTTTTTCCCACCTGTGGAACTGCCTTCCACACTCTCTTCAATCTCATTCTTCCTCCTGGTCTGCAAGACAGTTGTTAATCACCATCTCAGGTTCATCACTATCTCCCCCATCCAAAAGCATGATCTTTTCTACATCTGTTGAACCACACCCACCCTCCCAAAAGTTTGTTTATGTATACATCTTGTCCACTCCTTACATTCTCCCCTAACTCTCATCGTTACCTGCATCCCTTGTTTGTCCACCTCTGTCTACCTTCTCACCCTGCCCTGCTATTGCCGTTTCCCCTTTCTCCTGCTGTTCCCTTTCTTATGTTGTGTCCTGGTCTGTTCTGTGTCCTACATCTTTCATGAGCCGAGACCATGTATATATATATATACATATATAACACCACATTGTTTCATACACTCCACCACTGGGCTATTCTGAATAGGAGTGAAGGAGAGTGTCATCCATATCAGAGACCAGATAGAACTATCGATGGAAAAAACAGAACATTGATCGATGTATACCTAATGACTGTGGGAAGCAAGGAGAAGCTGACGTTTCGTGGGTGTTAACCTTTCCTCAGAGCAAAAGGGGAAGGAGAGGGAGCAAGAGGGAGATGACATGATAGGGCCGAAGGTTAATATATAGGATTGAGGTGAGCTTTTTGGAGAATCTGGGATGAGGTAGCATATGGAGGTGAAAATTACTCTTTTTGATAGGGAGGATCAGGGTTCAGGGGGTCAAAAGCCAAGCGCTGTATTACTAGAAGAAAAGGTATAATAATAGGGAAACAAAGAGGAAGTGAAAGAAAGACATCGGAAAAACAAACTTAGATGAGTATGGTCGAGCCTCCTTAAAAAGTCTTTTTGTGTTCCCTGCACAGAGAGATTTTGCAATGCTTCATCCTTTAGAAGCATGTACAAGGAAATCGCTCGATACGCTAAGCTACCGTCATGACTGACGATACCTTATTTGACAGTCATTGAGGTCAAAATCATCCTGCAGCAATCTCAGACTGGCATGCTTAATTTCATACATTACATCATCACCCGTTACTGCCGAAAAGAAGAAACCGGATCGGGAAACTCGAGTTTCCTTGGGCTGAATCATTTCAACTACATGTATAACCTTCCTGTAATTTGCTGACCAACGCAGATCATATTGTTCTAAATGTGGTCTGAACTAACTTGTGTGTAATATGACAGCATTGCTACTTCAGATTTGAGTGTACCGACCTTCCTTTCTTATTTAACTAGCAAAAATACCCGTCCCCAGTGATGGGGAAAACAAGCAAAATACCCTTCCTTAGTGATGGGAAAAGTTTAAGTTAATCTATCAATTTAAATTATTTCATGGACTTTAAAAAGGTGAATGGTGCACCGGTTGAAATGTGTTATTGTCAGGTAAGGTCAGATCAGGTCTGTGACTTGCTTCAGGTATCATGTAAACCTGTACTCACCTGTTCCATGGTTGGGTTGTCAGTGACTAAACCGTCTCCCCCACCAGGTTTTCTGGTGAGGAGGGTGTTTGGATATGGACACCCAGCAGGATTAAAAACAAAACCTGTTAAAGGGCGAAGGAGCTCCTTGTGAGCCAACAGCCATCCATATCTGGTACCCAACTGTGTTTGTGGACGTCCGCCTGCAGTTGGGTTACTCTTTTTAGGAGGTTGGTGGCAGGATTTGCACTCCGGCCACCGTAAAACCCTTCATTCGGCAAAATCCACAAATGCAAAGAACACAGAAAACCCACTTCGTGGATTACCTTCTGTGCTGCTGCCTTTCGCAAGGCAGCTCACTGCATGACGGGATTGGGGCAAAGCGTTCTGGACCCCCCCCCCTCCTTGATGATTGGAGGAAAAGCACTGGGTAAACCTCCTGGGTCAGATTGTGGTGGTGTGTGGCGGAGTGGTTCTGAAGTGTTGTCCACCAGACGGCGGTCTCCTTGGGTTAACCTGAGGTGGTCCCTTCGGGTGGGTGCCTGGAATGTCCTTTACCTAAAAGAGGATGATCACTTGTCTCTGTTATCATCTGAGCTCAAGCGTTTGAACATCGGTATTACAGCGCTGTCTGAGGTTAGTATATTGCAGAGTGGTGGGATCATAGTGGGTGGTTACACCTACTATTGGTCTGGTCGCTCTGATGGTTACCATGCCCTAGGAGTTGCTGTAGCTGTGTCCAATAAGCTGACTCCAATGATAATTGAGGTAGCCCCGATCAATGAGCGTATTATGAGACAAAGGATTCGTGATTCCTTGGGTGTCGTTCCCCTGGTCTCTGTATATGCCCCGACAGGCAAGTGATCTGACCATGAAGGAGACATTCTTTGCCCCACTCGAGTCTGGTTGATCAGTGCCCAAAGCGAGGTACTGTTTTCATCTTGGGGAATTTCAATGCATCGACTGGCACAGGTAGGGATGGTTATGAGACATGTGTTAGTCCCCACGGGTCTGGAACTGTAAACGAGAATAGCATTCAGTTCCTTGACTTTGCAAGAAGTTGTGAACTGAGGGTGGCTGGTTCATGGTTTCAGCACCCACAGGCTCATCGCTGGACTTAGTATTCCAATGCTGGTGGTGCAGCAAAGGATATTGGCCATGTGCTCATTGATTGTCACTGGAGGGTGAACCAGATTTTGGGGGATGATCCAAATCCAGGGATTTGGGGGTCTGGGTTCTTTGGAAAATTGTGAAGAGTTGTGGAGTGCCTTCCAGACCAGAATCCTTGACGTTGCCGGTGGATGTCTTGTTACTCACTGAAGGGTGAAGAAGAATTTTGTCTCTCGGGACATTGGATACCATTGACCAGAGTCGCAGGGCCAGGCTTAATGGCAGAGTTGAGCTGTTCAGGGAGTTGAGGCTTAAAACTGTACGTGTGTTGAGGGTGGACAAGGAGGCCTATGTACGAGGAATCTGTGAGGGCATCACCTGTAGAGCATCACCTGTAGACAAGTGATTCTCATCCTGCTTACAGGGTAATTCACACATTGCATTCCTCCAAGCCCATCCCTCGGTGTACTGCAGTTAGAGCTGAGTGTGGTGGGATCTTGACAGAGGATTCCAAAGTGAAGGCCCGCTGGATCGGTTACTTTGAGCGGTTGTACCAGGCTGATCCACCAGCTGTCGAGTTGGATGTCAGGGGTGGTACTATCCCTGTTGCTGACCCTCCAATCAACTGTGGTCCACCTCCATTTGTGGAAACACGGGCTGCGGTGAACCGGTTGAAATTTGGTAAAGCTCCAGGGATCTGTGGCATTCATGCTGAACTTCTCAAGGCTGGTGGAAATGCTGCACTCGTCATTGCATGCAGTTCTGTGCTCTGATTTTCATGGACAGGCTCTCGCTGCTCTTATGGTTGGCAGTGAGTGCCCTGGAAGTAGCTGGGGAAAGAAAGTAGCAACTCTGTATGTGGGAGAATTTTGTGCTCATCTGGTGGGTTTCTCAGATGGCAGAGCACTTGTTTCGTTAACCAGATGACTTGGGTTTGTATTCCTGGAGTCGGTGTGTAATTTTCATATATATATATATATATATATATATATATATATATATATATATATATATATATATATATATATATATATATATATATATATATATATATATATATATATATATATATATATATATACATAGCCTGGTGTTGGCTTAGTGGTTCGGGTGGTGGCTTGGGATCCCAGGGTCCTGAGTTCAATACCCGTTGGCTGCTGAATTAACACCAGGGGGTTGACTCAGCCTGTCATCCTTCCGAGGTCAGCGAAATGAGTACCAGTGTACTGGTCCCGGTGTATGCCCCGGTTAGAATAGGTGTACCATATCCCTGTGTGTCGTAAGAGGCGACCAGGGTTGGCGTCAGGAAGGGCATCCGGCCATAAAACATTGCCTCAAGAAAAAGCCAAACCCCTGCACAGCATGGAAAAATGGCTGTAAAAACGGTCATTTTTTTTATACATATATATATATATATATATATATATATATATATATACATATATATATTTGGTAGTTGAATAATGGTATGCATAGCATATCATGGAACTACTTTAGTGATAAGTTAAGATACCACACCAGATATTTTCATCACCAACACAACCATGAGCATTGGGTTTGCTTGTTTCATCTAACAACATAGCTCATGATTCTTGGATACCATAATTCCCAAATTTCATGCATTCTGTTGATTTGTCTATTGAACTTCTGTTGTCCTTGTAATTCATGTCTAAATAAACTGATGCTTCTTAATGACCTCTCCTGCGTGCAATGTACAATTACATAATTACAATTAGAGGCCCATACTCTTGACAGAGCTCCAGGCATAGCAAGACAAGTTGAGAAACGTTTCAAAGCTAGAACCAATCTCAGACAGCTTGCTGCTTCATTGCAGGATACTCGACTCAGGGTGATGTGGGTAAGAATAGTTCAGGGTGTCAGCGTTAACTTTCCCAATATATTCAAAAGAAACTGTAGGATGTTTAACGTCCAAGAACAAGCAGTGCTGGAACATGGAACTTTCAGATTAATGTCATTCCAAGGGATGACACACACACACTGATGTATCACCTGCATGCAAAAAAAGAACAGGATGACAGTTTATAACTGGATTAAGATTGGAATCCAGGCCAA
>NC_140964.1:114650605-114685605 GCF_056783735.1 Eptatretus burgeri
GGAATGATCTTTGGACCAGACCTAATCCCCCCACCAAGTTTCGTCGAAATCCGTCGAGGAGTTTTTCCGTAATACTGTTCACAAACCAACAAACAGAAAGGGGTGAAAACAGTAACCTCCATCCATCTTTGATGGCGGAGGTTAATAAATCAATGGTTAAGTTTGCTATTGCCTCTCAAAGAGCACCAATAGCACACGCATTTGGAACACAGTATTTTCTCATCAAAAATATTTATTCCTCAGTTACAGCCATAACAGGAAGGTAAATATTTATAGAGATGCGTTAATAATAGGGAAGTTGATGGAAAATGGGTTTTGAACAACATGAAGTTATCTTCAGGGTATGAATATAATGAGGCAACCAAGTAGTGTTTACATTGATTCGGCATTCAATGTTATTTGTTTATTTCTGCCAGCTTATGGCCAACTGCAAGCATATTTTTCTCTACAAGAGGGAGGTTCATGGAAGAGCAAGGTGGAATTGACAGTGGTGTCGCATGGTAACAATGGGGCACAACAGGCAAGGGGATAACAAGAGGGTGTGAGAGGAAAGGGAAGGGAGGGAAAGAGAGGGAAGGAGTGAGAAGGAGTTAGTCAGCAAATTAAAAAAGAAGTACAAATGTGGAGAAGAGACAACCAGAGCATGATTAACTAGAAAGAGCAATCATGGATTGCAGACCTTCACCAGGACTTGTTTTGTGTCGTTTATTTTGTGTGGAAAATAAATGGAAAAATTTACAAAATGAAAGGTCATTGATTGCACATGAAAGGTCCAAATGGTTTAGTTGTAAATGTGTGAAGGTCAAATGGTCTGAAGGTGTAAAGGTTGAAAGGTATGAAATGGGCTAAAGTGTCGAACGGGTCTTAAAAGGTCGAAGGGATCTGAATGGTGCAATGTAAGGTCTAAAGGTCGGAATTGTCTGAAGGGGTTTAAAGGGTCTTAAAATGTCTAAAAAGGGTACTAAAATTCAAAGGGGTCTACAGGTTGTTAAAAAGTGTGAAGGTGTAAATTCCTAAAAGGGTCTAATGGGTTCTAAAGGGTCTTAGAGTTAGTTCTAAAGGCTCTTATGGGTCTTCTGGGTTTTAGGGGACTTAAAGGGTCTTAAGATTTTTAGGGGTCTTAATGGGTCTTAGGATTCTAAAGAGTCAGCGGTTTTTCAGGTCTTCAAGAGTCTTGGAATTCTTAAGGGTCGAAATGGTTTAGGGGTCTTAAATGGTCTTGGGGATCTAAAGGGTCTAAAAGGGTAGACGAGGGTCTTAGGGGTCGAATGCAATTAAAACACATGCTCACGTTGTGTGCAGAAAAAGGCGAACAGACAAACAGAGAGACAGACAACCAAACGGATCCAAATGCAACACCCTTAAACTTCCAAATTGTGAAGAGCTACTTTATAAGGCCATTTTAAAATCACCACTTCTGCTCGAGGGTTTTTAAATTATCAGATGTTTTGTAATAATAAAACTCCATTCACAGCCTGGCCATGATAATAACTTTAAAGGGACAAAGAATTACACATAGCATCTGGGTTTGCAAGGAGTTTTGGCTTTCTTGTTTTAATAATTGCCAGTTTCCCTTCAGTTATTAAAACATTAAAAAGCACAGATTCCACAACCTTGAGAGAAGTAAGTGGGAAACAAACGCGAAGGGACGAAGAAACATCGAGAACACAAGACAATTGTGATAATAAATCAAAAAGTGGAGTTGATCTTGTGCATGAGTCCACATTGGCATGATGTATACGGTATCTTCAGCAGTTATACAAAAAGAACATGATACAAAATTAAAGAGAACACCACTCTGTAGAGCGCATACCTCCGCCAAGTTTACATTTTGTATCGCACTAATAAAGCCTGGTGTTGGCTTAACGGTTTAAGGTGGCTGGCTTAAGAATTTATGGTCTTGAGTTTGAGCCCCTTTACACCATTGAATTAACACCAGGTGGGGTTGACTCAGCCTGTCATCCTTCTGAGGTCGGCAAAATGAGTACCAACTTGCTGGTATCCTGCGTCGGAGCAGCGACCTGTCCAGGATTATGCCCAACAGCCCAGGAGACTGCTTTGGCAGCACTAATACTCTGCCTTTTGGCGGGGGAGGTAAAAGCACTAAAATGATGCAATAAAACATTAGTGGGTAAAATCATATGAACAATTCTCCAAGAGATATAGGCAGTTCGTTTTATAACTGGGGCAGGGCAGACCATTCCGAGTGAAAAGGAGATCCCAGAGGTAACATCTCTCTCCATTTAGATCCAAACCTATCTTTGTGGAATAAAGGATAGCAGACAATAGTACAGAGGTGTTAAAGACACTTATTTGTAGCACTAGAAAGTGGAGAGGAAGACAAGAACACAGTTTCTTACATAGAGGCCAAAGAAATCTGCAGTTGAGTGAAAGGAGAGGAGCACATTGAAGAAACAATCCCAATAACAACAAAGTGGAGTTCCCAGCATCTGAAGACACAAATAATTTCGTGTAAAAGCTAGGAGACATTCCTCCCATTGTAAACCTATCAGAAGAGCATATAAGCCACAAGAAGGGATATGGCCAATCTACACAGCTTTACATTTATTCCAATTAACCTGAGTTGTGCAGGCCAAAGAAAATTTCGTCATGCAAGTAGCCAGTATGGCAATATCATGACTAGTACGCACAACCACACAAACGTCATCTGCATAAGCTGGGGTAATGATCGGCCTGTCAAATGGAAATTAAAAAAAATCCCAGCAATTTAGCACGTACGTGAAGTCAGAAGGGCTTGATACAAAGGGAGTAAAGATGTCGCTGGCGAACTCCTCACTCAACCAACAATGGTGCACATAAACTATTATTAACTTGCTAAAAATATATATTATGCATTTCAGATGTGAGATAAAAGTTTCTCCAAAACAAAACTGCTGTATAATATAAAATAAAATTAAAAATCACGACGAACAGTGTCAAAAGCCTTTTCCTAAAATTAAAAAAAAGTCTTTGGAAAAAGTTTCCGAAGCAGCTAAACTTTTAATTCCGAATTAAGTTGTTCTGTGATTGTAAAAGACGAAGATATAATTCTTTAAATGATAGTTTAAAAAAGGAATCATTTGAAAGAGAAAGATTAAAAAAAACTGAGAGGCAGCTCGTTCTGGGGAGCCAGCAGAAGAGATGCACAGTTTAATTAAAGAGTGATTAAAAAAACCCAGATGGAGTAATTCCAGTAAAAGGCATGAAATTGAAAAAAAGAGAGATGAATGTAAAATTGATCAAGCCTTGTAAGTGACAAATTATTTGACATCCAGCGACACCATGTATATTGATTAGAATAAACGTGTTGGAACCGCCAAACATCACCAATATTAAATCACATTAAAAGTGGAGATAAAGACCAGCAGAATGAGGCTCAAGACTATTTCGGTCTAAGTTGGGATCTAACGTGCAATTAAAATCACCATCATAACACACCAAAATGTCAGGAGGAAGATGACTGAGGAAGGAAAAGGACTCGGTAAAAATATTGTTCTAGCAATACTATGGCCGCTTGGGGCATAAACATTGACAGCTATGAAACGCTGGTTATTTTATTTTAAATGAGAAGGGCACTCTTTGACGTCGCTAGATATGCCTCTGCCCACATGATTACATCATTATACATACTTGTACCAAGATTGATTCAAATTCCTGAACCCAGATTCAAAATATTAAATAATTCTGACTGCCAGACCATAAATCTGATCAGGTTGAAATTTAAAACATATATATTCTCCATGACTACGAGATCATAATTGTGAAGTTTCACATCGATTGATGAAGCCGTTCAAGAGAAATATATACTGTATATATTTTTAAGATTCTTGTTCAATCCAATATGGCTGCCACACCATGTGACCTATTAATTATTTGTGAACACCCCAGTATCCCCAGGGCTTGGGGAACATGTGTGTGAAGTTTACCCTCAATCTGTATTGCCATTCTGGGGGGGATTTCTAAAGGTTTTTGGGTACATCCAATATGGCTGCGAAACCATGTGACCTATGACATCATAAGTGTAGGACTTTTTGTTCCTCATGGATAGGCGATCATCCATGTAGTTTCCCCGAGATCCGTTCAGCTTTTTCGGAGAAGATTTTTGAAGGTTTTTATGTTATAAAAAAAATGACTGCCGAACCACGTGATCGATGACGTCATCAACCCCCCCCCCCCCAATACAATTTAGCCTGAGATGACCTCAAAAATTTTCATTCTGATCGGATAAAGCGTTCAACGTATGTAATTATGACATCGTGATGAAGCCACCTATGACATCATTAAAAAAAGAATCACACTTATTTCCCATGGAGAGTATCTTACATGTGCCAAGTTTCAATTTTTCCATGGAGTGGTTTTGGAGATACAGAGATCCAAAGTTTTTCCCTTTTTCCAACATGGCTGCCACACCACGTGACGTATGACGTAATTATCAATGAAACATTCTACATGAGTAGTCGCACCTGTGGTGAAAATTTTGTATCAATAGGATAAGCTGCCAAAGAACAACCTTCACCTTCAGCTGCCAATCTGCCGTGCAACTTGCAGTAACATGAGTCTCTTACAAGAAGACAATGACTGCATTTGCTTTTGTAATTGATTGTGAGGTTAACTTTACATAAAGGGCTAAACCCACTGTTTATATGAAGTCTTGTATTGGTATTAATCATAAAAGGAAAAGGAAAGGAAGAAAGACAGCTCAGAGCCACTCATACATGCAAACCTTTTTTTGCGTCATGAAGATATCAGTTCAATCCTTTTGTTTGTGTACATGATCGAGACTCGTGGAAGAGCTGGAGCAAAATGGAAGGGAACAAAATGGAAAGGGAGAAAAACCAAGAGCAAATTAGAAGTGAGAGTGAGAGGGAACTCAAGGGGAGAAGGACAAGCTGCACACAAGTTGAATGAAACACAGTGATAAGAGGAAAGGGAAAGTAGGAATTAAACAGGGAATAACAAACCAACTGATAAGTAACGAATGAAAAGGGGTGAGGGAAAGGTGGGGCGGGGGAAATCACAATAAGCTGGAAAAAAGGAGTGCTTGGAAATGGGGTCATTTGAGATTGAAGAGATCATGAGTATGGATGGGGATGACCTCAGGTAGTGGTGAATAGCTATACTGAAGCCCTGGGGGGAAGAATGGGATTAAACAGATTGGAGAATTTGGTTCTCGGTGAGAGAAAAGAGGAAGAAATGAGGGCAGGTGAGCAATGAGCCTGGATTTTGGGAGTTTTACAAGAACAGGGTCATTGGCAGACAGTGTGCACCCTGCAGAGACATGTGAGGGACAGAGCAAAGAGAGAGGGTGCAAGACTAAAAAGGAAGTGGTAGAATCGAGTCGCCACCAACCTGCCTGCCATGCGAGAGTACCAGGCCGAGACACTCAGCTTCATTGCGAGATATCCCAATGATTTTGAAAGCCTTGCTTTCCACAACATCAAAAAGGGCAAGATGTAAGGCAAGGGCACCAGCTCAAAGGGTAGAGCAGTACTCCATAAAGCTTCAAATGAAAGCCTTGTAGGTTTTCAAAAATTCAGATTGGTCAAGGAAAGACCTTGCATGATGAAGGATGCCCAGTCAGCAGTTGGTTCTGGAGGCTTCTTGGAAATGGTCTGCCCAAGAAAGCTCATGGCTGATGGTGAGGCCCAAACATTTGAGTGACTTAACCTCTTCAAGTGGTTTGTTTCCAAAGTAGATGTGAGGGCTTGCCAGATTATCCTTATGGAGATACAGGGTGAGTGCATAGGATTTGTCAGTGTTGAATGACATACTTCAAGTGTTGGAGCAGCTGCTGATTTTATCAAGGTCTGCAGAGAGGGGAAAAGGCTGCTGCCTGTCTATCTGAAGGATGAGAGATGATTTGACAGAGGGTGGAATCATCAGCCAAGTGAAAGGTAGGATTTTCCTGGGAATCAGGAAGATCATTGATGATTTCAATTTTCTGATTTCAATTATTTTTGGTTACTACGTTCCTCACCCCTGGGGAACTTTTTCGAGATGATGACCAAATGGTGTCTTGTTTCCAATTCACCTCCCTCATTATCTGGAATATGTATGACCTTTTTCATTCAATGGCGGGGGATTCCCCATCTCTGATGTTATATTTTTTAATCCTTTCAAATTGGATTTAACCTCAAGGGGGAAGAAATGTACATCGAGGCAAACACACTACCATTTCAGCTTTCCTGCCGCCCCTCCACTCCCCTTCAATGTCTTCAATAACACCAGCTCTTCTCTGACAGTCTCCCTACACCAGGTCTTCTACGACAGTCTCCCTACTCCAGGTCTTCTATGATGGTCTCCCGACTCCAAGTCTTCCATGATGGTCTCCCTACACCAGGTCTTCTATGACAGCCTCCCTACACCTGGTCTTCTATGAAGGTCTCAATACACCAGGTCTTCAATGACGGTCTCACTTCACCAGGTCTTCCATGATGGTTTCCCTTCCATATACAACATCTGGGCTCGACTCTGCTTCGCTTCCAACATCTAATGGGATGTTTTTCCTGCTGTCCCTCCATTCAACACCTCCTGCCATCCCTGGACACATTCAAACCAACGAGAGGGGGAGCACTCGGTGGAGTGCAAAACCTCCGCCGCCAATACTGCTGGGTCACTCAAGTGAACCTGATATCCTATTCATTCAATTTGACGTCAACAGTGCTCACAGAGTTATAGTTTGCAACTTTCCCTTTTACTTTGAACTTTTACATACTCAATTCATTCGTCATAACTAGATTCCTTAAGACAGAAATTGATTTTACGTGGGTATATCCACCTGAAGTTCCAAAATCAGCCTAAATTATAATTCTGGCATGTTTTTTGTTGGAAATCACTTATAACATGTAGAAATGCAAAAAAAAAATCGAAATTTTGTTGAAAAAAAATTTGCAAATTTTTTTTGTGGGGGGGGGGGGTGGGTTGGAAATCACTTAAAACATGTAGAAATGCGAAAAAAAAAAATTCAAATATTTTTTCAAATTGGCCGCCATAGCGGCCATATTGGATTTTGTACCAAGTCCAAAATCTAATGGAATGATCTTTGGACCAGACCTAATCCCCCCACCAAGTTTCGTCGAAATCCGTCGAGGAGTTTTTCCGTAATACTGTTCACAAACCAACAAACAGAAAGGGGTGAAAACAGTAACCTCCATCCATCTTTGATGGCGGAGGTTAATAAATCAATGGTTAAGTTTGCTATTGCCTCTCAAAGAGCACCAATAGCACACGCATTTGGAACACAGTATTTTCTCATCAAAAATATTTATTCCTCAGTTACAGCCATAACAGGAAGGTAAATATTTATAGAGATGCGTTAATAATAGGGAAGTTGATGGAAAATGGGTTTTGAACAACATGAAGTTATCTTCAGGGTATGAATATAATGAGGCAACCAAGTAGTGTTTACATTGATTCGGCATTCAATGTTATTTGTTTATTTCTGCCAGCTTATGGCCAACTGCAAGCATATTTTTCTCTACAAGAGGGAGGTTCATGGAAGAGCAAGGTGGAATTGACAGTGGTGTCGCATGGTAACAATGGGGCACAACAGGCAAGGGGATAACAAGAGGGTGTGAGAGGAAAGGGAAGGGAGGGAAAGAGAGGGAAGGAGTGAGAAGGAGTTAGTCAGCAAATTAAAAAAGAAGTACAAATGTGGAGAAGAGACAACCAGAGCATGATTAACTAGAAAGAGCAATCATGGATTGCAGACCTTCACCAGGACTTGTTTTGTGTCGTTTATTTTGTGTGGAAAATAAATGGAAAAATTTACAAAATGAAAGGTCATTGATTGCACATGAAAGGTCCAAATGGTTTAGTTGTAAATGTGTGAAGGTCAAATGGTCTGAAGGTGTAAAGGTTGAAAGGTATGAAATGGGCTAAAGTGTCGAACGGGTCTTAAAAGGTCGAAGGGATCTGAATGGTGCAATGTAAGGTCTAAAGGTCGGAATTGTCTGAAGGGGTTTAAAGGGTCTTAAAATGTCTAAAAAGGGTACTAAAATTCAAAGGGGTCTACAGGTTGTTAAAAAGTGTGAAGGTGTAAATTCCTAAAAGGGTCTAATGGGTTCTAAAGGGTCTTAGAGTTAGTTCTAAAGGCTCTTATGGGTCTTCTGGGTTTTAGGGGACTTAAAGGGTCTTAAGATTTTTAGGGGTCTTAATGGGTCTTAGGATTCTAAAGAGTCAGCGGTTTTTCAGGTCTTCAAGAGTCTTGGAATTCTTAAGGGTCGAAATGGTTTAGGGGTCTTAAATGGTCTTGGGGATCTAAAGGGTCTAAAAGGGTAGACGAGGGTCTTAGGGGTCGAATGCAATTAAAACACATGCTCACGTTGTGTGCAGAAAAAAGGCGAACAGACAAACAGAGAGACAGACAACCAAACGGATCCAAATGCAACACCCTTAAACTTCCAAATTGTGAAGAGCTACTTTATAAGGCCATTTTAAAATCACCACTTCTGCTCGAGGGTTTTTAAATTATCAGATGTTTTGTAATAATAAAACTCCATTCACAGCCTGGCCATGATAATAACTTTAAAGGGACAAAGAATTACACATAGCATCTGGGTTTGCAAGGAGTTTTGGCTTTCTTGTTTTAATAATTGCCAGTTTCCCTTCAGTTATTAAAACATTAAAAAGCACAGATTCCACAACCTTGAGAGAAGTAAGTGGGAAACAAACGCGAAGGGACGAAGAAACATCGAGAACACAAGACAATTGTGATAATAAATCAAAAAGTGGAGTTGATCTTGTGCATGAGTCCACATTGGCATGATGTATACGGTATCTTCAGCAGTTATACAAAAAGAACATGATACAAAATTAAAGAGAACACCACTCTGTAGAGCGCATACCTCCGCCAAGTTTACATTTTGTATCGCACTAATAAAGCCTGGTGTTGGCTTAACGGTTTAAGGTGGCTGGCTTAAGAATTTATGGTCTTGAGTTTGAGCCCCTTTACACCATTGAATTAACACCAGGTGGGGTTGACTCAGCCTGTCATCCTTCTGAGGTCGGCAAAATGAGTACCAACTTGCTGGTATCCTGCGTCGGAGCAGCGACCTGTCCAGGATTATGCCCAACAGCCCAGGAGACTGCTTTGGCAGCACTAATACTCTGCCTTTTGGCGGGGAGGTAAAAGCACTAAAATGATGCAATAAAACATTAGTGGGTAAAATCATATGAACAATTCTCCAAGAGATATAGGCAGTTCGTTTTATAACTGGGGCAGGGCAGACCATTCCGAGTGAAAAGGAGATCCCAGAGGTAACATCTCTCTCCATTTAGATCCAAACCTATCTTTGTGGAATAAAGGATAGCAGACAATAGTACAGAGGTGTTAAAGACACTTATTTGTAGCACTAGAAAGTGGAGAGGAAGACAAGAACACAGTTTCTTACATAGAGGCCAAAGAAATCTGCAGTTGAGTGAAAGGAGAGGAGCACATTGAAGAAACAATCCCAATAACAACAAAGTGGAGTTCCCAGCATCTGAAGACACAAATAATTTCGTGTAAAAGCTAGGAGACATTCCTCCCATTGTAAACCTATCAGAAGAGCATATAAGCCACAAGAAGGGATATGGCCAATCTACACAGCTTTACATTTATTCCAATTAACCTGAGTTGTGCAGGCCAAAGAAAATTTCGTCATGCAAGTAGCCAGTATGGCAATATCATGACTAGTACGCACAACCACACAAACGTCATCTGCATAAGCTGGGGTAATGATCGGCCTGTCAAATGGAAATTAAAAAAAATCCCAGCAATTTAGCACGTACGTGAAGTCAGAAGGGCTTGATACAAAGGGAGTAAAGATGTCGCTGGCGAACTCCTCACTCAACCAACAATGGTGCACATAAACTATTATTAACTTGCTAAAAATATATATTATGCATTTCAGATGTGAGATAAAAGTTTCTCCAAAACAAAACTGCTGTATAATATAAAATAAAATTAAAAATCACGACGAACAGTGTCAAAAGCCTTTTCCTAAAATTAAAAAAAAGTCTTTGGAAAAAGTTTCCGAAGCAGCTAAACTTTTAATTCCGAATTAAGTTGTTCTGTGATTGTAAAAGACGAAGATATAATTCTTTAAATGATAGTTTAAAAAAGGAATCATTTGAAAGAGAAAGATTAAAAAAAACTGAGAGGCAGCTCGTTCTGGGGAGCCAGCAGAAGAGATGCACAGTTTAATTAAAGAGTGATTAAAAAAACCCAGATGGAGTAATTCCAGTAAAAGGCATGAAATTGAAAAAAAGAGAGATGAATGTAAAATTGATCAAGCCTTGTAAGTGACAAATTATTTGACATCCAGCGACACCATGTATATTGATTAGAATAAACGTGTTGGAACCGCCAAACATCACCAATATTAAATCACATTAAAAGTGGAGATAAAGACCAGCAGAATGAGGCTCAAGACTATTTCGGTCTAAGTTGGGATCTAACGTGCAATTAAAATCACCATCATAACACACCAAAATGTCAGGAGGAAGATGACTGAGGAAGGAAAAGGACTCGGTAAAAATATTGTTCTAGCAATACTATGGCCGCTTGGGGCATAAACATTGACAGCTATGAAACGCTGGTTATTTTATTTTAAATGAGAAGGGCACTCTTTGACGTCGCTAGATATGCCTCTGCCCACATGATTACATCATTATACATACTTGTACCAAGATTGATTCAAATTCCTGAACCCAGATTCAAAATATTAAATAATTCTGACTGCCAGACCATAAATCTGATCAGGTTGAAATTTAAAACATATATATTCTCCATGACTACGAGATCATAATTGTGAAGTTTCACATCGATTGATGAAGCCGTTCAAGAGAAATATATACTGTATATATTTTTAAGATTCTTGTTCAATCCAATATGGCTGCCACACCATGTGACCTATTAATTATTTGTGAACACCCCAGTATCCCCAGGGCTTGGGGAACATGTGTGTGAAGTTTACCCTCAATCTGTATTGCCATTCTGGGGGGGATTTCTAAAGGTTTTTGGGTACATCCAATATGGCTGCGAAACCATGTGACCTATGACATCATAAGTGTAGGACTTTTTGTTCCTCATGGATAGGCGATCATCCATGTAGTTTCCCCGAGATCCGTTCAGCTTTTTCGGAGAAGATTTTTGAAGGTTTTTATGTTATAAAAAAAATGACTGCCGAACCACGTGATCGATGACGTCATCAACCCCCCCCCCCCAATACAATTTAGCCTGAGATGACCTCAAAAATTTTCATTCTGATCGGATAAAGCGTTCAACGTATGTAATTATGACATCGTGATGAAGCCACCTATGACATCATTAAAAAAAGAATCACACTTATTTCCCATGGAGAGTATCTTACATGTGCCAAGTTTCAATTTTTCCATGGAGTGGTTTTGGAGATACAGAGATCCAAAGTTTTTCCCTTTTTCCAACATGGCTGCCACACCACGTGACGTATGACGTAATTATCAATGAAACATTCTACATGAGTAGTCGCACCTGTGGTGAAAATTTTGTATCAATAGGATAAGCTGCCAAAGAACAACCTTCACCTTCAGCTGCCAATCTGCCGTGCAACTTGCAGTAACATGAGTCTCTTACAAGAAGACAATGACTGCATTTGCTTTTGTAATTGATTGTGAGGTTAACTTTACATAAAGGGCTAAACCCACTGTTTATATGAAGTCTTGTATTGGTATTAATCATAAAAGGAAAAGGAAAGGAAGAAAGACAGCTCAGAGCCACTCATACATGCAAACCTTTTTTTGCGTCATGAAGATATCAGTTCAATCCTTTTGTTTGTGTACATGATCGAGACTCGTGGAAGAGCTGGAGCAAAATGGAAGGGAACAAAATGGAAAGGGAGAAAAACCAAGAGCAAATTAGAAGTGAGAGTGAGAGGGAACTCAAGGGGAGAAGGACAAGCTGCACACAAGTTGAATGAAACACAGTGATAAGAGGAAAGGGAAAGTAGGAATTAAACAGGGAATAACAAACCAACTGATAAGTAACGAATGAAAAGGGGTGAGGGAAAGGTGGGGCGGGGAAATCACAATAAGCTGGAAAAAAGGAGTGCTTGGAAATGGGGTCATTTGAGATTGAAGAGATCATGAGTATGGATGGGGATGACCTCAGGTAGTGGTGAATAGCTATACTGAAGCCCTGGGGGGAAGAATGGGATTAAACAGATTGGAGAATTTGGTTCTCGGTGAGAGAAAAGAGGAAGAAATGAGGGCAGGTGAGCAATGAGCCTGGATTTTGGGAGTTTTACAAGAACAGGGTCATTGGCAGACAGTGTGCACCCTGCAGAGACATGTGAGGGACAGAGCAAAGAGAGAGGGTGCAAGACTAAAAAGGAAGTGGTAGAATCGAGTCGCCACCAACCTGCCTGCCATGCGAGAGTACCAGGCCGAGACACTCAGCTTCATTGCGAGATATCCCAATGATTTTGAAAGCCTTGCTTTCCACAACATCAAAAAGGGCAAGATGTAAGGCAAGGGCACCAGCTCAAAGGGGAGAGCAGTACTCCATAAAGCTTCAAATGAAAGCCTTGTAGGTTTTCAAAAATTCAGATTGGTCAAGGAAAGACCTTGCATGATGAAGGATGCCCAGTCAGCAGTTGGTTCTGGAGGCTTCTTGGAAATGGTCTGCCCAAGAAAGCTCATGGCTGATGGTGAGGCCCAAACATTTGAGTGACTTAACCTCTTCAAGTGGTTTGTTTCCAAAGTAGATGTGAGGGCTTGCCAGATTATCCTTATGGAGATACAGGGTGAGTGCATAGGATTTGTCAGTGTTGAATGACATACTTCAAGTGTTGGAGCAGCTGCTGATTTTATCAAGGTCTGCAGAGAGGGGAAAAGGCTGCTGCCTGTCTATCTGAAGGATGAGAGATGATTTGACAGAGGGTGGAATCATCAGCCAAGTGAAAGGTAGGATTTTCCTGGGAATCAGGAAGATCATTGATGAAGTTGAGGAACAAGACTGGGCCCAATACACTGCCTTGAGGCACTCCAGCTTTCAGTGGGAGAGGAGATGAGAGGATCAATCCCATGAAGAGCGACATGCTGAATATGGGAGTGGAGGAAGTCGGTGATCCATGAGAGGATGTGGTCTTGGATGCCATAATCAGAGAAAATGCATGAAAAATCAGAAATTGCAAGAAGCATCTTTTTTTGGAAGAACTAAAACGTCTGAAGAGGAAACTGTATTTTCTGAAATATTGTCCAGGAGCAACTCCTCCATCCCAAGCTTACTTGAAGTCACCGCAGAGTCACCGTTGGACTCGTAACCTTTATCTTCAGTTTTTTCCACCTGTTTGCTTCGCATCCATCACGTTGCTGACACACTCTGTGCATGTTTTTTTTTTTTTTCAAAAGTATCACTAATTAGATTCAACGTAGTATTTTTTTCATCAGTAGGGGTGGCATTATTCTGGGGGATTCTTCTCTCAAGAGGGGGCTAGTAATTGCGTCTGAGCATTATGAGCAAATTCCTTGATGTTTTGATCATTATAAAAAAATTGAAATTGAAGTATGCTGGATAACAGCCTTGGTGGTGCAGTGGTTCGTGTCTGCTTGCAATCTGGGAGGTTGGTGGTTCAAACCCCAGCTAATTCATATCAAAGATTTAAAAATGGTATATGCTGTTTCCATGCTTGACAGCATTTAAAAGAATAGAGCACAGACAAACAATGCTGGGCAGGCAATGACAAACCACCTTGAATAACCCTTACCAATAAACTGCTTCGGCACGACCACCAAAGGTACATCAAAAATTCAGTCTAGTCTTGGTTTGATTCCTGATCTGATCTGATCTGATCAACTTTCATCCTGGCACTTTGCAGACCGAGTGCTATTTTGAGGAGTGTGAGATATTTCTGAGGGGATTTTAAGCTTGCTTGACAGTCTGCTACCATTACTCACTGAGAAAATTCACTTAGATTTTGGAATCACTTCGAAAATTCTCAGATCCGAATCTGGATTCCGATCTTCACCAAAATATAGCGTTGCTGTCCTTGGCCAGTCACCGACACAAAAAATATTCCAAACGATTGCTTGAAAACTGTGGCCAAAAATCGTGACAAACAGACAAACAAACAGACAGACAAGCCGGTAGGCGGCAATGGGTCGCCAAGCATGGAAACTATAAGATATAGAGCAAAATGGATGTCGTATAGAGGATAGGGAATCACCTTAAGATTATGCATATCAAATCTCATCCAGTTCCATCTTCTGATAACTACTCGGTATCCATTTGAATGAAAAGTACCGAAAATGTGGTTTGAAATCGGAAATTCCCAAAGTTCGAGGGGGTGCTGTGGGTGAACAAAGATCTAAATCGAAAATCCGGCTCGATCGTTTGTGCACAATGTATTCCAGACGATTAGTGTGAATTTTCATGACCATCAGACCATAATCATAGGAGGAGTAGCATTTGGTGCGAAGGCACCTCCAGCTCTCGCATATTATCGATTTTTGCACTAATTGACCTTTGACCCCTGACCTAAGCGAAATCGGTCAATATGTCCTGAGGCAAAGTTGTAGTACTCATTGAGTACCATAAACCTGCAAAGTTTCATTCGTATCGATGCACTCACCTGGTCGCTAGGGGGCCTTCAATTTTCGCCAATTTTCGCGCATACCCTAATTGTAGGGGGTGCTGTGGGTAAAGTATTTCATATATATCACAAAAACCGGAATATATTTGATACAGCATCACCTGTAGATCATTCGTGCGAAATTTCATAACCCTACGTGGGATAATGGCTTTTGGAATTGATTTCGCGTGAACGGTACCGATTTTGAAGGTTTTTCGGTTGTTGCTGGGGAACCAAACCGTCCCGAGCAACCATCACAATTTCCAAAGCACTAGGTCATAAGATGTACCTACCACCCGAGTTTGGTCAAAATCCGCCCATGTGTACTACCAATTATGCTGATGACAAACGAACAAACATTCAAACAAACAGACGGAATTACTGACAATAAGGGTCACCTATTTCGGCGACCCAACAAACGCTGCAGACCAACATACTTGGCAAAAAAAAATTTTGTGCCAAGTAACAAACAGAAGGACAAATGGACCCAAATGCAATGCCCTCTACTTCGGCGAGGGCAACAAGGAAACGTAGAAGGGCACTCGGTGGAGCACATACCTTTGTCACACAATGCCTGATCCGGTAGAACATACCAGACCAAACATTTTTGAAATACGGTATGCTGTATCATTTTTGGCCCCATCTCTCATTGGGGAAGAATCACTTTAAAAATCAAAATAATTCTTGCATCTGGATCCGGATTCGGATCTTCACCAAAATTGAATCAATTCATCCTTGTCACACACCCAACATGTCCAGCAAGTTTTGTCCAAATCCGTACACAACTTTTTGAGATATCATCCACACAAACAGACAAACAGGGGTGAAAACATAACCTCCTTCCACCTTCGGTGGTGAAGGTGATAAATACTGAAGCCTTTGGGGTCTATACCCCATGGACTTCCATCTTTACTCATTTTATTTTTCAAAATGTGACAGCTTTGCCACTATAATATATAAACTGAGCTGAAGAGAATATTTTTGTGAAAAAGCTTGTAGGTTTGTCTTATAGAAGCAGGTTTCTCAGTGGCTCACTGGTATTACCCTAATTTTACTTTACAGATACGGTGATATTTTAACATATTGCAAATCTGGTTGTACGACCTCTCATTGTTTTCTATCAGGATATTTCTTTTCTCTAATGCTGCTCATTTTATCTTTTCAGGTTTTGTAGATCTTTTTCCAAACATCACCGAGGCATGGAGTGGTCAGGCAAGGCAGACGGATCACCCTTGGGCAGCAAAAGAGCAGATGGCATAAGTCCTCTAACTATGCAGCCACAGAGGGAAGAAGCGGTGCCAATGGCATGCTTCCAGCCAGTTGAGGGCACTTTTCTTTCCAGACATGGTGAATCATCAATTTTGTGTGTGACTGAGAGGAGCCAGGAAAGCTCAACGGTTGCTCTTCCTCCCAAAGACAGCCAATCTTCTCCAGCAATCAAGGATGATAGCAGTTACCATTGGAGTGGCTTTGGGAAAGAGGCATTGCCTGCTCATTCAGCAAGTCCAACTGATGACTGCAAACAAAAAGATGAACGAAATGTAATGTCTCAGAATTGTTCAGTTTCAAAAGGTTTGTTTGATACAGCACAAGGCAACTGCAGCAATACACAATTTGACTCTTTTTCTAAGAACAGTTTTCCAAAGAGTGATGTTTCCAAGTGCAGTAATGTGGAAAGCAAAGCTGCAGGTTCCACGTTATCTGATGAAGTAATTGGAGAGGTCCCCTGTCTCATTGGTAATAACGTCGGTGATGTGAAGGGTCAAAACCCTATCACACCTTTCAAATACAAAGATGAAACTACAGAAAAAGAGGAGGAATTGCCTGACACAAGCAAAGGATTATTGAAAAATAGCAGTCTTGCCATGGGAGCTGAAACACATGAAAGCAGGGTACCGATATCACCCAGAGTTACTTTCAACATCAAAGCAATTAATGATTTGTTTGCTCCAGAAGATGAACAAACATCGCCATCCCAAAATCACAGTGATGCACCAATGCTTCAAGCACAGGACCTCAAGGTGGCAAAAGACTCTGATGTTCCTCATGAACATAAGCTGGGAGATGGCGCCTGTGAGCAACCGGATAAAGACACCTTGAGTTTTGTCGATCACAATGCCATTGTGTCCAAAGACACAACCAGAGGATTGAAATCTCATGAAGGGAGCGGGAGGAAGCTAGGAGTTATCAGGTCCCACACAGTCCCCAACATTTATGAAGATCGGGCTCCAGATGACCAGGATAAGAATACTGACCTTTCTCAGCAAGAATCTTCAGGCAAGCTACAGATTGCTGATGGGCAGAAGCTTGAGAGACAATATTCAATGCAGTGCTTTGGTAATAAGTCTGCTGCTTTTGGAGATATGACAGATACTGACTCGGAAAACAAAGGCATTCAAAATCTAGACCAGCAAGTCGAAAGGGAAAAGTTACGTAATGATAATTTAAATATCGGCACGACACTGACTAGTTTAAAAAACGAGTCTGAAACGGAGAAAGACATTTTCCAATGTCCAGTAAATGTTGACATGGTACATAAAGATGTTTCTTTGAGGGCTCAGGATACGGCCGTTTGTCAAAATGCTTCTGGAAAATCGTTTACAAGTGACATTCTGTCATCAAGTACAAACACAACTTCTCACAAAAGAGAGGAAATGCCAATGAAGGAAAACAACGAGATCAAAAATCAAAATACATTATCTTCGATCATGTTGAGTGACTCGTCAAACAAAGAGTCAAATAACTTGGAATGTCAACAAAATTTATTGAAAAATACTGAACAACATATTGAAAAGCACATCACGACCACTCCTGACACCTCTCAAACCCAACTGGAAGAGATTTCATCGACCAAAAATGCTTTAGAAAACGCGTCTTTTTTGCCACCCAACAGCATCAAAAATAATGTTGGTGAGATAAAAGAAAAAAACAATAAAGATGAAAATATAGAATACAATGCAAATCAGGAAGACGTCAAACAAATCCAACATCATCAGCGAAACGAAAGTGCAACGGAGGCATTTGCAACAAATGCAACAGACAAAAAGAACTCGGATATTGACATAGGCTTGAACATATCTCGTGGCAAAGAAAGTAACATGAACAAGGCGGAAAAACAATCCATTTGTGATGATGATAAGTCACACAAAACAGCGCAAGGACAGGATAGATTATCTCCATATGAGTACAAGGCCGATGAAACAAAAGCTGATTCCAGCTCTGAAGAGGAACTCCAGGATCATGCAAGCACACCTGCAGAGGCTGTGGATTCAGGGAAGCTCTTTACAGTCAATGTCTCAGGTAACAATTCTGCTCAAACATCATCCCACGATTTGCCCCACTTGCTTGCTCCAGAGACTGAGGTTCTCCAGGAGGTCCAAGAAGAAGAGGAAAGTGATGAGGAGCCGTACAGCCCGAATATAAAGATGAGCCCGGTGCAGATTGTTCCAGCTTTGAAGACACAACAAACTTGTGACCATTCTCCTGCTGTGGAGTACATGGAGCTCAACATGTCAACTGTGGAAGATAATGCAAATGAGGCCGATGTTTTGAAAAGTGTTTTCATATCTGAAAGTAGTTCCGCAAAAGTGGATTTAAAATTGAATGATACAATGCCAAAGGTTGTAAAAGCCCAAGAAACTGATCAATCTTCTTCTGGGGCTTTTGCGACCACCAATATAGAAGGTGACATATTTAAGTCTCCACTGATGAGATCTGATCTGCCAGTTCTGAGTGCTAAAGAGTCAAAATACCACCCAGCGGGGGTTCTCTTTGAGAACATCCTCCCAGCAAAGGCTCCCTCGGGTGCTGCCGAAAGACGCCAAGGGAGCATGAAGTATTCATTGAGTGTGGACGTGAGCATGATGCAGCACAGTGATGAAGCTGATCGCCTTTTCTTACACAAGAAGGACCTCGGGGTAGTCAGTGAGGAATCAAAGGGAACAATTGTTGAGGCAGACCACTCTCGTGGTGGAACTCAAGAGGAACTTCAATTCAATACATTTCAGGTCAATACGAGTGAAAAAACCCAAATTAAGCCATGTATTGAACGACAGAATGCCAATGAGAGCAAGAAAGCTGTGGGAGCTGAGCAAGAAGGTATAGGTGAGTACCATGATGAGAAGTTTTTCAATCATGCTTTTTTATTTATAGATATACAAGGTCGAAGGCTCGTAAGGGAGCTGCTACTCACACATCTCACACACAGGTGGACATACTGACGAGACAAACAGCCACTGAGCTTGGGGGAAGTGGGCCATCACTTCCTGGGATGCCCTGGGTACCGGTGACTTCATAATAATGGCGCCACTTTTCTCACCATATTCAGCAGGGCATTTCTTCAGAACGAATTTCCCCCTCCCCATAGATGGCAATCCCTATGGAGATTGTGTGTGCCCTATTCTTTTATATGCTGAAGGCCAAGCGAGGAGGCAGTATGTACCATTTAAAAAAAAAAAGTCTTTGGAGTGACTCAGCTGGGGTTTGAACCACCAACCTCCCAAACTCGGAGCTCGGCTGGGGTTTTAACC
Organism: Eptatretus burgeri; assembly: GCF_056783735.1. Classification (NCBI taxonomy): domain Eukaryota; kingdom Metazoa; phylum Chordata; class Myxini; order Myxiniformes; family Myxinidae; genus Eptatretus; species Eptatretus burgeri. Next base: position 114,669,726 of record NC_140964.1, read on the forward strand.
ACTGACCTCCCAAACTCGGAGCAGATGCTCTAACCTTGACACCACCGAGTCCGGTGCTTTGAGTAAATGCTGCTTGATGCTCAGCATTTAAAATATAGAGCATGGATTAACCGCATAGGTTGGCATCTATGGGAAGGAAGAAATTTCTCTTGAACTGTCCCGCTGAGTGCAAACTGCAAAGAGAAAAGTGACGTCAAAAAGATGGCATCGCCAGTATCCTGAGTGCCCTGGGACATTGTGGCACTTCCCTCAAGCTCAGTACCTTTGTTTGTCTAAAATGATTCTGGTGTTGTTTCAAGTATTTGTCTGCATTTGTGTGCGTGATTTGTGTTGCAGCTCCTCCACAAGTCTTTGACTCCAAAAAAAAAAAAACCACAAACATGTTGATTTGTTAGTCGCCCGATTTCCAAAGAAGGATGGTCATGCCTTCATTTGCAAGCTGCTTTGAAAAGGAAAATATAACCATTGGGCAGCAAAAGTAACACATGAAAGTAAGGGGACTGGAATGTATGCAGGAAAAGAGAGCTAACTAAAGATAAGAAATCAAAGGTTACACGTGGAAGTCAGAGTCAATTGAAGGTAATTACATATGGAAGTCAGAGGGGTCTTTAGATACATGTGGAAGGCAAGGGGGTCAAAGATTACATATGAAGGTTAACTGAATTGAAGGGTGTACGAGTAAGGGGGAGTAGGTAAAAGGGTGTCAACTGTAAAGGTGTGTGCTTGTTATGGAGGTATCAGGATATATGATATTGGTGGAGCTGGTGTGTGTGTGTGTGTGTGTGTGTGTGTGTGTGTGTGTGTGTGTGTGTGTGTGTGTGTGTGTGTGTGTGTGTGTGTGTGTGTGTGTGTGTGTGTGTGTGTGTGTGTGATTATTTTAAAGCTTTATTGTTTTGTCCAATAATATGAGCTCTGCTTTCCTTGGCAGACAATCAGTTTGCAGTCTGAGGAAATTACAGATGGCAGTTCGATCATCCATTGCTGCTGCTGTTGTTGTTGTCCTTAAACACCAATGAAATGAACTGCTATTTTAGTTGAATATATATGTAAAAAGCCCTTATAATATATATCATTAACATTTTAAACTTGATTTGGGTATGTTTCATATTTTATTTGATACACTGCGGTTGTAGGCTCCTTCGACTTTAAGGATTGTTATTTTTTTTTATCCCTCAGCTGCAAAAACATTGGAGACGACACAGAATGAGGATCAAACGAAGATATCAGAGAGCCACGATTCAGTGCAGGTCGATGAAGAGGCTTTTATGGAGAGTGGAGAGTTCAAAAAAGAAAAACAAGTGGAAGCAGGTCCCATGAAAGCGGCATTTACTCAGAGTTCAGAAACACATGGACTGACAGAGATCAAAGGAACTGCTGGGCTACAGATGAATCAAGACGAATCCCTGGTTGAGAAAACAGAGGACGAAGAGAGTCAAGTTCACGATGCACAAAAGGTTGACGTCAAACAGAAGATCTATTCACTCGCGTTAACAGAACCTAAACCATCGATTCTTGAGGGAGAGGAAAAGCAAGAAGTGCCTGAGTCAGAGTTGCTTGGAAAGGAATCTCAGAAATTGATTGAAGGTTTGAAGGTGAAAGAGGAGAGCGATCAAATTGATGAAAATTATCAGAGCTATGAAAACAAGGAAATGCAACATCTTGAGACAACACCAATAGTGAACGAACAAGAAACAGCAGTAACAGACAAAGTGGACAAAAAAATAGTTGATGATAAGTCTGTGATGGCCACTGCTGAGAAAACATCACCAAAGAAGGAGCTGGACATGAAGCAAGAAAAGAAAAGAAAGGGTAAGTTACCTCTGACCAAATGCACCTGTCTATTCTTTTGATTTTATTTCCTCGTTTCGACGGAATTATTGAATGGTTCAAAAATCTTAAGGAAAGCATGCCTATAATCCGAAAAGATTTCATGCAAAATTCCTTTTGTTGCGTATATATTTATTTTATTTAATGCCTGGTGTTGGCTTAATGATTAGGGTGGTGGGCTTGGGATGGGAATCCCATCCTTAGTTCAAATCCTCCTCACCATTGAATTAGTACTGGTGGGGTTGACTCAGCCTGTCATCCTTCTGAGGACGGCAAAATGAGTCCCAACTTGCTGGGATGATTGAGCCATTTGAGTGTCCTTTGTTGGAGTGGAAACTTGTCCAGGATTGTGCCAAATAGCCCAGGAGACTGCTTTGGCAGCACCGATGCTCTGTACAGAGTATGGTCCTGATGGATTTGGATATACTTTATTTTGATCGTAAGATAGTGTCGGTTACCTTCTTTTACGCTTCATGTTTGTAGATATCAAAAAGGCTTAAACCTTTATCGCTAACATTCACAGCTCAGTTTCACTGCTGCTAGAGCGATGAATAGCTCACGCTGTTGCTCTCAGTGACAATATTTTTCTTTTTGATTTATTCTCTTCTGTGTCTTGGTTTGTGGTTCACAGTGGACAAAAAAAGGGATATTTCCAAAAAGACAGAACCTGTGTCCAGGTCACCGACCAGATCTCGAAAATCTGCAGAGCATGCCACACGACCTGGCAGCCCGAGGAAGCGTCAAAGAGGTATTTACTGTTCATGTGGCATTATTTTGTTGTCCTCTGATTTGCAGTTTGATGACCACCAAAATGGCAATGTATTTAATTTCTGGTTTTACTAAAACCCATTATTTTCACAACATGTATTGCTTTATACTTGGGAGGGAGGGGGAAGGGGTGGTGGGGTGGGGTGAAAGCCCTAATGAGGGTTCACTTTTTGCAGTACAACAGGTCTCTCTACATGATTTAGTTTTACCATTGCAGCTCTGGCTAAAAAGATTTTGTTCAAGTTTTAAGTAACACTGACAGGGTAATCCATAAGTTGGATACTGTATTGTACTTGAAAGGTCCAGTCTGAGTTTGAGTTTGGTTTTCATTTGAGTGCAATATAAATATAAACGTTTTTTTTTTGGCATTTCTCATGCGGTGAATTGCATCATGAAGTAGTACGCCCCGTCAAAGAGGACACGAAGCAAGCTGTCCAATTTCCGAACCTTCACTCATCTCGTGCATGTTAATGATCTCATAATGCCTTTCAAAAATAGCTTGCCAGCGTTCTGGCCAAAATCAACACTCTTGCTTTGGCTAGTCCCAGAGAGAAGAAAGGCCCCACTGGGTGGCATTAACCATCAAAGCGTCGTGATGGCTGAATGTCAATGTGACACCAAAAAAATTATCAGTTCAAGGGATCAGATGAGACAGGTGTAAAGTTTGGAAGAGTTTTCTTTTCCAACGATGGTAAAGTAAAAGATTCTCTCCTCTCGCTGAAGGTAAGCAAGAGTTTTATTGCTCTGTATAAAGACAGGAAACCACTGCAATCTTTGAATTGCAGTGCAACAGCATTTGATTACATTACAGTGAATATTAATACTGTTGCGAATTCGCGCCCGCCGGCGTGCGAGCGGCCACGTAACTCGAATCGCGGCACGTCGCCCACCGGACGGACAATCCCGTCGTGACCCTCTCGGACTAACGCCGGGAACTAGTCACGGGTGGGCCTTTCGGCCTCACCACGATCGTGCCAATCGGCCCCCCGCGTGGGATAGGGTTGTTCGCCAAATTCGACCTACCTAAGTACCCACACGGAGGGTAGACCGGGCGATCGCACCTCGCCGCAGGTCGACTTCGGACACGGGCCACTTTAAGCGACCCGTTCCGTACTATCGGGATAACCGAGCGGTGTTATCGTAAACCTCGACGGTTCCGATTAATTATTGGGCGTATTTAGCCCACTACCAACCCTTTACGTGAAGTAAGATGGAGATTCAATGAAAGAAAAGACGAAGCGAAACGGGAAAAACAGTTCAACATAATTCACATTTATTCTGCGGCAAACGGAAAGCACACATATACAATTACAACAATTATGCACCAAAAGCAAATGTAAAAGAAACACAACAATTATGCACCAAAAGCAATTGCAACAAAAGAAACACAATGCAGATCTACTACCGACTACGCGAGCACACGGCAACACTTACACAGTTTTACTTTACAGACGGCGCCGACAACACATATACTCAAAAGCAAAAGAAAAAGGGGCCACCCTCTACGACAAGGGGGCAGACGTGGTCTGTGGGGCACGAGACCGGGCAGAGCCTACCCATCTTGTGATGAGCCACAAAATGGCGGCGGTGCCCCGACTCCGCGCTCCTCCGCGGGCCTCGCTGGCACTGCCTGGAATGGGGTGGGAACGGGGTCCCCCTTTTCGCACTATCTCAGCGCGGGGGGGGGGAAACGGGGGGGGGGTTGTTGATGCTCTGGGGAAAGAGGATAGCTGGCTTGCTTGGGTCCCGCGACGAGCGACTCCACTGCGTCCTCGACCGCGTTCCCGGCTTCTCCTCTCTGCAGCTCCCCGACAGACTCCGAACCCCGACAGACCGACTCTCCTCCAGACCCGTCTTGACTGCTGCTGCCACACTTCGCCGCCGCCACAACTCGCCCAAGCCCGAAACAGAAAACCTGAATTCGCCCCGCGCTCGGCGCTTTATAGTGCAGCAGGAGAATCCATATGCAAATTTCCGGATCAGAGTGGGCTCGGGGGCGGAGCTACGCTCGCCCATTGGACGGAGGAAAAGTGGGCGTGAACCTCCCCTGATCCTCGAATTTGCATATATCGATTCTACTCTGACGCGCCTGGAGGCGGGGCCAAATCGCCCCGCGCTCGCTGATAGGACGGAACAGAAGTGGGCGTGAATCATTCCTGATCCGACTTCCCCTCGGAAAGGCCGCTCTTTGTACCCGCGGCTCAGCGCGCGTCCCGCACGAGGCCAGGACAGCCTGACGCTCGGCGTTCACAAGCGGCGCGGGAATGGCCGCAGAAGGAGGAGAGGTGAAGGTGGTGGAGGGCCTAAAGTGGCGGTGATGGCCATGGCGATGCTTGGAATGGTGGTTATGCGATGTTTACGGGAGCGAGCCATGACGGTAAACGTCGTGGCTGTTGGCGTTGTTGTTGTTGTGAAGCGGCGTTGCGGTTGGTGGTTGTTGTGTGATGGCGGATGAGACGTGGTTGGTTCAAAATAAATATAGAACAGAAAAACGGCTATCTTAAAGGGTCGCAGCCTGAATTAATGACATTTATTCCCTCTAAACAACGGGTTTGGGGCTAACTACACATGTACTTACAGAGATATCTCACCTACGGGACCTGAATGGTGGTTTGCGAATTTCCTCAACCACAACAATACCTTATGAAGAATAAAACAATATGTTCATGACCTCTGCCACCAAAGTTGGACTGAGGTTATGTTTTCATCCCTGTCTGTTTGTCTGTCTGCAAGCAGAATAGCACAAAACGTTATTGATGGATTCGGATGAAATTTGGTGGACAGCTTGGGTGTGTGACAAGGACGAATTGATTCGATTTTGGTGAAGATCTGAATTCGAATCCAGATACGAGAATTATTTAACCTTTAAAGTGATTCTGCACCATTGAAAGATAGGGCCAAATTGATAAAGAGCATGATATTTCAAAAACTTGGGACCTGTTTTGACAAAACTAGGTGGATGAGTTGGGTAGGTGACAAGCACAAGCCAATTCGATTTTTGGTAAGGTCCGGCTTATCAATGGCATACAAAACGTAAACTGTTCACACTGGCGGAGGTGTGCGCTCTCCCAAATGCCTTTCCAGTTCACTTTGAATTGGAGCATGAAAATACTCATGCCATTGATAGTGACCACGCTATGACTCCAGGTATTTCTGACCACTGGTAAGTGACCATGATTGATACTTGTTTGTACATGTAGTATTAGGGTACTGAGAAGTGTTCTCATGCTGCTTCTTCTGCAGATGCTTCTTTTGAATTAAAAATTGCACAAAACAGAGGAGAACGTCTGACAAATTAACCTTCGCAGGTGCATTGTCTTGTCAACCTGCTATTTTAATACAATGATGATGTTTACAGCTTTATTTATAGTCACCCTGGCATTCATTTCGAGAGGTAAGGAGGTTGAAAAGACGCCTCTCATTCCAATGGGACTTAAGCCAAAAGGTATTTTTATGTGAAAAAGATAAACGCCATGATCTCAAATGATAGAGAATCGGAGATTATTACATATAAAGAATGTTGCCATGGTATCAATCCAATGAATGAGTTTAATGAAAGGTACCAAGGTTAACGTGACTTTGAAAAATAAATAAAAGACATGTTCCATAATCCAGCACTACCTAGTTGGTGTCAGACCAGAACTGCACTTGAGTCGAACTTGCCTTTTTTGGGAATCAAACCCAGGATTAGACAACACATAGGCACACATGTTACGAGCTGTGCTATCCTGCTGCCTCTGATTTATAACCAAGATGCTACCAAGAATATATTATAACTTAACGCCTCTCGTCATAGTTAACTGAATGTGTCATCGAGAAGCGATTTATACATTTTTTGATTGGATGTATCATCACTCGTGGTCAATCAAATGCTCTCCCATGCCGTTCAGTTTTACAGTTTTACGTCACAAAGCAGTTTTCGCAAAGCCTGCCAAGGAAACGATGCATGAGGAACAAAAATGTACCACAAACTCGATTCTTTGTCCATTTTTATAGCTCCTTTTCCGAAATGAAAAATTCCCCAAAAACCTCTTTCACAACATCCAGAAATGAATGTTCCTGCGATGATATTTCTCGCGTAATTTTCTTGTTGTGATACAAGAAGACTCGTTTTCGCCTTTTCCACCTGAATGTAAGCAAAACACATAAATGAACAAACCTCTGGATTTTATAAACTGGGCATGTTGGCTCTTATTTCAGGTACATTAAAGTAAAAGATTGCACTGTACAATTTTTTTTTAAATCTTGAAATCCATTAGCTTTTGAGTTTTTGCATATTAAAAAAGAACGGAATTCCAGAAATCATCTGTTTGTAGAGCTCAAACATTCCACAGTTTTTAACTCGATAAAATTCTTAAAGTAAAATGGAATTAAATTTAAACAATTACATTTGCAGAAAAATATAGCAAGCCTGTGTAAGATTCTAAAAGCTGGGTAGTTTACACGTCTATCCACCAGGTACGTTTCTCGGAATTCTCAGTCATGTCATGGGATAGGAAGATGTCTGAATCTAAACGTCTCATGTGTCATAAGAGTAAAATGTTGAAATCTCATGTCTCATAAGACTCACGTCCGTTGGAGATCGGGTGGAGTGCTTCGTCACACTCCACACATTTTGACCTACTGTACATCTCTATGCATCTGATGACACTTACCTTCTAGTTTTTTTTTTGGTTTGCATTGGTGGTAACAATCGTCTCGGTGGCAGACAGGCTTTTCTTCTTTGCGGATTATGTGGTTTTACCATGGGAGAAATAATCTGCAGCTGATGCTCATAATTACAGCCACAATATGCTAATTGCATCTATATATGTATATATATGAAGCCTGGTGTTGGCGCAGTGGTTAGGGCAGCGGCTTGGGATCCAAAGGTCCTGAGTTCAAGCCCCGTTGGGCCACTGAATTAATACACCAGGGGGTTGACTCAGCCTGTCATCCTTCCGAGGTCGGCGAAATGAGTACCAGTGTACTGGGCCGGTGTATACCCCGGTTAAAATAGGTGTACCATATCCCTGTGTCGTAAGAGGCGACCAGGGTTGCGTCAGGAAGGGCATCCGGCGTAAAACATGTGCCAAATCACTATGCGCATCATACGGATGATCCGCTGTGGCGACCCCTAACGGGAGCAGCCGAAAGAAGAAGAAGAAGATATATATATATATATATATATATATATATATATATATATATATATATATATATATATATATAGTTATGAATTCTGGCCCGCCTGGCGTGCGATCGGCCGCATACCTCTAATGGCAGCCGCGTCACCCACCGGACGGACAGTTCAGTCGTGACCCTCCTGGAACTACCGCCAGGAGCCAGTCACGGGTGGGGGTTTAACCTCACCACAACCCAGTCCGCATTCTATCCGCGCGAAATAGGTTGAATCGCCGAATGTCGATATACCTAAATACCCGCGCGGGTAACCTACCGAGGGGTTACACCACGTCACAGGTCGGCTTAGGACATGAACCGCTTTAGCGGTTCGTTCCGTACTACAGGGATAACCGAGCGGTGTTATCGCCAACCTTGACGGTTCAGATTCTTCTTTACCGGGTGTTTGAAACCCTCAACTAATTTATTCCGCGATTCAAGATGGCACTTTCAAAAGGGAAAAAAACGACGAACGGGATACATTTCACACAAGGACATTTATTTAAAGCACATATTGCACACACAACACAAGCAAGGAATCATGCAATTTACAAGCAAGAAATAGAAAACAAAAGCAATACGACCGACTATAAGCAAGGATCAATTTACAGGCACAGTTACTTACACAGTTTCTACTTGGCAGGACACGGCGCCACAGCATGCATACAAAAACAACAGGAAAACCCTCCCCATAGGCAGGGAGGTAGACGGGGTTCGTAAACCTTTATGGCACGGAACCTGGAGGACCGAACGGGTCCCGTGAGACCGAAGTGTCTCACCCGTGCCCTTGTGGCACGACGGTGGGCAGGTCGCGACGTCGACTCCCCACGGCCTTGCGTAGCCGCGCCTGACCTAGGGCCCCGGGCGTGGTCAGCGAGCTCTCTCCGGCGTTGCTGCTGGTGCTTCCACAACCCACGACCAAACAAGCAAAAGACTGAAGGGCAGAAGGGGCTTCAGGACCAGAGAGAGAGAAGCCCAAAACGAAGAGTCCAAACGAAAAGGTCCAAACGAAGGGAGGGGGAAGAGAAGCCCAAGGGGTGACCAGCGCCACGAGACCACGAACGAACGAGCCAGCATGAACCGAGAAGAGACGTAGCCTCGCGTCTGTTCGCCTTTTGTAAAGCGGGGCTCCGCCCTTTGCCCCGCCCCGTTTATGGCTCCACCTCCCTTCTGGAAGCTTCCCAAAAAGGGGCGTGCCCTCTCGCTCCCCTCTCCCTGCGCCGTGCGGGGGACGAGGAAAGTCAGTTTTGGCTCGGGGCCAGGGAATTATTCCCCCAAAATCAGACCCCTCCTTCACATGACCTTTGACCCCCGCTCGGATCGCACCTCCCCCACACCAAGCGCGGGGAAGAACAGGCGGGAGAATCAGGTGGGAAAAAACCCCACAGGCTTCACGAGTGCTTTTTGTTCTGCCATTCGGAAGCGGTTGTTGAGAGCGACGTTGGTGGTGGTGGTTGTGGGGGTGGTGTGAGCGTGGTTGGCGTTGTGGCGTAGTTGGTGGTGACGGTGGTTTGTGTGGAGGTTTGTTGCAATGGTGGCTCAAAATAACGATAGAAAAGAAAAACGGCTATCTCAGAGTCACAGCCTGGTGAAAACGAAGAATCCCCTTTAAACAACGGTGGGGACCTATCTGTACATAAACTTAGCGTCATATCTGATCTCAGGACCCTTTATGGTGTATTGCGAATTTCCACAGCCGTAACACGATATACCTATATATATATATATATATATATATATATATATATATATATATATATATATATATATATATATATATATATATATATATATATATATATATATATATATATATATATATATATGAAAAAACAGACCCAACCACATCTTTCATCTGTGAATGGAGGGAATAACCAGTTATCTCTTACCTCATCAATTAAACCCATGTGGCTAGGATTATATCAATAAATTGACTCTTGCCATGCTCTTCCAGCTGAAGAAGCTGCATAAAGCAACCATGAAAGGCAACCAAGATAAGTCCTTTGCTGTTTGAAACCATTTCCAGAATTCCTCCACAGCTCCAACGATGATGTATGTGTATGTATGTATGTATATATATATATATATATATATATATATATATATATATATATATATATATCTTCTTCTTCTTCTTTCGGCTGCTCCCGTTAGGGGTCGCCACAGCGGATCATCCGTATGATCCGCATAGTGATTTGGCACAGGTTTTACGCCGGATGCCCTTCCTGACGCAACCCTGGTCGCCTCTTACGACACAGGGATATGGTACACCTATTTTAACCAGAGTATACACCGGCCCAGTACACTGGTACTCATTTCGCCGACCTCGGAAGGATGACAGGCTGAGTCAACCCCCTGGTGTATTAATTCAGTGGTCCAACGGGGCTTGAACTCAGGACCATTTGGATCCCAAGCCACTGCCCTAACCACTGCGCCAACACCAGGATGTGTATGTATGTGTATGTGTGTGTATATATATATATATATATATATATATATATATATATATATATATATATATATATATATATATATATATATATATATTGTAACATCGACAGCTCAACTAACATTGAGCTCGTCACGGTGGGAGGGTAAAATCCTGCAATGTACCAAGCGGCTTAACTCCTGAGGAGATGATCTGAATTAATGGCGGACGACACACGCGTGAGCCATGAGGAGAGACACGAGAAACCTAGAAGCTTTGAGTAAAACCAATGTGTTTATTTCCTGAACCACAATGAAAAAACCAGGGATGATTGACCGGCAGAGGGATACAATGGCGGGTAGTGGTGGGGAAGAAAGGGGGGGACACGGAATCGATGATAAATAATTTTGTTCAATGAGAATACAAACTATGGTGCCACACACCAGACTCAGTCACTGATGGGGAAAGGGGACAAAAACCGGGGGATTCAGCTGCTGGTGGACGAGCAGGCGATAAGGGGGATGATGAGGGGAGGATGAGACGAAGGCACACGGGCAGGTCGATGAATGAGGGCAAGGCAGGAACAACTAAATGGTCGGCAGACAGGCAGGACAAACAAGAACAAGGTGAAGACAGGCAGGCAGCATGACCTCCTTTACCAGCTCTCCTCAGAGTCTTCCTCTTTCTCCTTAGTCTACCTAAGACACTTTTTCTCCTCAGTCACTCTGTTCTCCTAATGTCTTGTTCACCTCAGATTCCCAACTGCCTGATTAGTCTCCTGCCTCTTCTCCCTAGGAAACGCTCCACCCCTGAAGGCCTTCCATAGCTCCTCCCCTTGGGAGGTGATGAACGCCCCTCCCCTCACTCTCATGCCGAGTCTCCTGGCACCCCCCAGTCGAGGTTGACATCGAGTTTATCCGCACAATTTCCTTAACCATAATCCATGACTACATATTCCCATGCACAACCCCCTGTTGTGCACATTCAAACAGGACAATTCTTAAGCTAACATTTCCCTCCTTAATACATCGAGATTGGCTAACTACCCATACACGGACCATGCCATGATGCATTCCTATCTGCTCTATGGTAATAGCTAACCCCACACTGTCTTTCCCGTCTTTCCTTTCGACCACTCATCCGCTCACGTGGGATGTCTGTGTCCCTGTTCCCCTTTAATCCTCTGTCAGTCTGTGTGATGTAAATTATGTTCACATTATTGTTTGGTTGGAGTCAAACGCTGGGACATTTTCAGTGGCAAATGTACAGCGGTGAATGACCTATAACACTAATTTTACCAACAGTACTGACATCAACAGTAATACCAACAGTAAGAAGCACTTTGATTTCCTCTGAAAATGGAAACAAAAACCAAGATGTTCGGTCCTTAAGGCATTCCCAAATGCAGCTGAATGGGAACACATGGTCAACCAAAGCAGCAAACACCCGTGCGTAACACAGGCACAAGCGTTGATAGCATGATGCTCGTTCGAGAAATTGGAAAAACTCTTGGTGCTCACACTTTTGGTGATCTGGCTGATACTTCAATTCAGATTCTGAACTCCAACTTCAGAAATGACTGCACTCAATTGTATGTCGTATTGAACATGTATGAGGAGCATTCTGTCAAATCTGAAACATGTGCAAACCATGATGAATGCCACAGAGGTGCTTGGAAAGTGATTAACAGTAACGACTTAAATACTCCTGAAAACTGGAAGAATTTCATAGTTCTTGAGTAGAACAAGACCAATGTTGCAAGGTTTTTCTGGAATGAACTCCGTACAGACACAACCCTCCCCCTCCCCCCCTCCCGCTTTCTCAGAAATGGCAGCTTGAAGTTGTGTTCTGTGGTGGATTTGAGAAAATTTACCAAGCATACTCTTCAAAAGTCATTGCCTCTCAATGATCATTCTCTCACACTCCACACATGAGCAGACAGTTTGAGCATGCTGTCCTGCAATCCTGCATGCTGCACATGTTCATGTTGCAGGGTATGATCATGTGATAGTTCATTGCCAAGACACCGACATACTTGGTCTCCTTATTGTGTCCATCCCCACACTCGAGCAGAGAAATTTGGCTTAAAAGTGGCGCACTATGCAAAAGTTGATTATAATGCAGTCCGCAAGATTAACTGCACAGATTATATTGGAGAAAGTATTCATGCATTTCACTCCATAAGTGGATGGAATACCATGAGTGATCAGTCCAATGGCATTACTCATGAGAACGGCACCTGGTAGAGCACATGCCTCCACCAGGTTGAACAGTTTAGGTTTTGTATCCCACCGATAGGCCGGATCTGCTTCCAGACCTGAAACAAATCTAATTGGCTTGTTCTTGTCATCTACCCAACTCATCCACTAAATTTTGTCATAACTCGTCCACAATTTTTTGAAATATCCTCCTATATTTATAATTTTTGGCTGCATCCCTCAATGGTGAACAATCACTTGAAAATTAAAATAAATTATCGTATCCGGATCCAGATCAGGATCTTCACCAAAATCTAAAGAGTTTGTCCTTGTCATGCACCCAACCAGTCCACCAGCTTTTGTCAAAATCCATCCAGAACCTTTTTAAGATATCCTTCACACAGACAAGCAGACAGACAGACAGACAGACAGACAAACAGGGGTGACAACATCATGTCCATCCACCTTCGGTGGTGGAGGTAATAAAAGAGCTTGGGAAATACTGCACAGTCATCCGAAGCCAGGACGTAGCTTTGACTGAGATTTGGCATCGACCTGAGGAAATGACAATGCTAAATCCTTTGTCTGCCATCTCTCTGATTCCGATACTTTTTTTTGAAAAGTCATGTCAACACATAGAATTTTGTCATTTTTGTGTCATTTTTCTGTTTTTGTGTCAATTTTTGTCATTTTTGTGTCATTTTTCCAAGACAAAGACATATTTACAACCTTTTCCCTTCCGGCCCCCACGCACAGGATGCCTTGATCCAACACCTCAGAAAATCTCACGATCACACATATATATGTATGGCAACAATATCTTGTGGCAAAGCCAACGGTTCCATCTTCACGACTACGTGAGTGTAAGATGGAGCACGATGCACTATGTTCCTCGTTACTTACCAAGGAACCTGTTCTGCAAAGCTGCGTGGAACTGATAACATGTGGCGAGACCCAATCAGGCTATCAATGTCAGACAAAGCAATGCATCGACCACAAATGGAGGCCTTCGCTGCACTGCGCCGTGTCAATGTCCTGGCAGTCTTCTTCTTTCTTTAATGGTCACATTTATTGCCACATTCTTGTGATGCCGGCCAGGGGAGATTCGTCGCCAAAGTCTTTCATGAACCGGCTGGCCAGGCCTGATGATCGACTAAGTAGGGCAGGGATTTGGAATTTGTTCAGGGTGCTGGCGATAGCTCGGCCACTCTTCGTGAAGGACCCCGTTCAATCTTTAACGACCACAACCAATGCTGGCAGACAGAACACCAGTTTAATGTCCATCTGAGAGAATGCACACACAGTGATGACTCACCCTGCCTGTGAAACACCGGGATGGCAGTTTATAGCTCGGTTGAGATTCTAACCCAGGCTAGATAGCTTAGAGGTGCTCATGTCCAGGGAATGATTGATGTGAAAATCCCATGAACAAAGATCCTGACAGTGACTCAGAATAAAAACTCAAAATATTATTTTGGTGACAACCAAATGTGTCAACTGCAATTGCAGATGGACATTCATATTACATACAGTGATGTTACATGCATTTGAGTCACACCTTTCATGAAAATGACTTCAACACTCATAAAATAACGATTCAGTACTTGTGTTCCTGTGTTTGTACTACTCTGGTTTTGTAATTTTTTTTCAAGTGCATGTCGACTCTCATGAGAGCAAGAAAACAATATCTTTCTAATCTCAAGTCTGAACTCTCAAACCTGTCTCCCTCCTCCAAATCCTGGTGGCATCTAGTCAAGTCTGTTTTTCGTGTATGTTCCCCCTCCATTCCCACCCTTACCTCAAATGGCCGCACTGCTGACACTGCACATGAAAAGGCTGAATCGCTTTCTGTACCCGTCGCTTTCTGTACCCACCTTACCCAGTCGTACTCAGCTCTCCCTGGACTCTGTGTCCTTTTGTCCTGACAAGGTGGAGAGCTTGCTGTCAAACCTCGACTCAGAATCTGCAACCGGTCCAGACGGCATCAGCCCACGTGTTCTAAAAAGTTGCTCCTCTGCTCTTGCTCACCCTCTCTCTGTTCTATTCACCCTCTCATTTGTTCAAGGTCATCTGCCATCTGCTTGGAAATCAGCAAACATCGCTGCCCTGAATAAAAAAGGTGCAAAAACAGATTCCTGCAACTACAGACCAATCAGCCTTCTCCAAATCATCAGCAAGGTTATGGAATCCATCATCGTTTCAGACATGAAATCCTTCCTCTTCTCCAATGGCTTGATTTCTGATCATCAATTTGGTTTCAGACCAGGTCACTCTACCCTGGATATGCTGCTTCTGCTCTCCCATCAATGGATCGAGGTCCTCAATGCCAGACATTAAATCAGAGCCATCTCGCGTGCTTTTGCTATGGTCTGGCACCCTGCCGCTCACCAAACTATCTTCCTATGGTATCCAAGGCCATCTACACTCATAGTTGCAGACCTCCTCTCCTCTCGCAACCAACATGTGGCCCTAAATGTAATTCTCTCATCCCCTCTTCTTGCCCAGGCCGGAGTTCCTCAAGGCAGTGTTCTGGACCCTGTTCTTTTTCTGGTTTTCATCAATGATCTCTCTGACTCTCTGGAAAATAATCTTTATCTTTTTGCTGATGACTCCACCTTCTGCCGTACCATGTCATCCCTCAGATTGGCAGGCAGCAGCTTCTTCGCTCTCTGCAGATCTCGGTAAAATCACAAACTGGTCCAACATGTGGAACATGTCTTTCAATCTTGACAAATCTCACACTCACTTTGTCTCCCCGAAAGGACCGCTTGGAACCCCCCCCCCCCCATCTACTTTCTCAACAATCCTCTTTAAGAAGTCCTTTCACTCAAGGTTCTGGATCTCACTATCTGCCATGATCTTTCCTGGGAAAGCCACATTTCCAACCTGGCCTTCAAAGCCAGTCGCCGACTGGGAATCCTCCATCGTGCAAAGTCCTTCCTCGGCCCACCTGAGCTCCTGACCACATAAAGCTTTTGTCTATAGCCTGATGGAGTGCTGCTCTCCCCTCTGGGCTGGTGCTCATGCCTCCGACCTGTCTCAGCTTCACACTGTGGAAACCAAGGCATTTAGTATCATCAGTATCCCCATGATGAGGCTGAGTGTTTGGGTCTCTCACTCTCTCACAACAGGCAGGTCGGTGGTCTGTTGGTCTTCTATTGCCTCCTCTCTGGCGTCGCCCCCACTGTTCTGCTTGAGATATGTCCACCCCCTCCCCCCATATTTCCACAGGGTGCTTGAGGTCCACCAGCAACCCCCTTCTGGTAAAACTACCAAAATCAAAAATCACTGTTCACCTTCACTCTTTCATTCCTCTTTTTTGCCACCTTTGGAACAAACTCCCTCACTGTCTTCAATCCCACTCTTCCCTCCATGTCTTCAAAACAGCTGTTCACCACCACCTCTTATCTTCCCCCATCCAAAACCATGATCTTTTCTACCATTGTTAATCCACTCCAAACCCACCTTCTTCAAATTCCCTGCTTTCCTGAAAGTCCCT
>NC_140964.1:114688105-114845605 GCF_056783735.1 Eptatretus burgeri
CTCCCAGCAGTAATTAGAGCAGGAATTTGGAATTGGTTCACGGTCCTGGCGATAGCTCACCTACTCTTCGTGAAGGACACCGTGGGATCTTTTAACGTCCACCAGCTAATGCCAGCAGACGGGACTCCCAGTTTAGCGTCCATCCGAGGGACGGCACGCACATTGATGAATCACCCTGCTTGTGAAACACCGGAATGACAGTTTATAGCTGGATTTAGAATTCGAACCCAGGCTCGTCAGCTAAGAGGCAAATGTGTGTATCTCTAGTCCATCCTTCTTTCCTGACAACCAAATGATCGGTGAAAAGATCTCAAGAACAAAGATCCTAAGTCATTTGCCAGATGCTTTGTCGTAACGGCTTCGACTTCGAGCATCCGCTTTGAGTCTGGGAGGTTGGTGATTCTCACCTAGAGGCTGGGTCATCGCAAAGATGTTTAAAAATGGTGGTATGTCTTGCTTCCTTGCTTCATGCTCAGCATTTAAAAAGATAGAGCATGGCCAAACAAACATATCTTAACAACCATAGTGCGGGTTTTGATCGGGCTCATGGCATCCTCCGGTGTGGAAGTTCTTGAAATGAGTCCAGAAAGAAGTGAAAAAAACAGCAACGTACTGAACAGTATGCTGTCAATTGTAGTTCACTGTTGTACACAACTACATTGTGGTTCTGCAAGTCGTTGTATAACTGAGAATTACTTGTTGACACCGTGTTGTTGTCCTGCAGTTCCCAAATCCGAGAGGCTTTTGCCAAGCCCTGCTCCATCGAACAAAGTCGGAAGTCCTGGGAGGAAGTCAAAGGTACTGTGATATATTCATATTAAGGAGGACATTTTGTTAACTTTGTTGCATTTCTATAAGCCAAAAGAAGCTTTCGTCTTCACTCAAGTCTTCATTCCTTTCCGTCAGATTAACCATCATTTTAACCAAAATCATTTCTCCCATGCTGCCTTGGTGAGCCATGTCCATATTAAGGTCGTGGCTTGAGTGTTGTAAGGGTGGAGTGTTGTGAGAGGAATGGAGTGAAGGAGGAAAGATAAAAGCATGGACTTTGTGTCATTGATACGGAATGGATTAATGGATGAACATGTGTGCCCGACTGGACGATGGAGGCAGATGGATGAGTGAGGGCGAGAAGGGGACAAACCACATAAGAGGCAGGAGAAAACATAGACTGGCAACTGCTTGCCGTGCCATCAGAGAGCAATCCTCCCTGATTCTGGGCTTTCCCATGCAAAATACCCATGATCTTCACTGCTTGAAACTCAGCAGCTTTAAGACTGAACAGCAATGAATCTGAGACAAATTGCTGCAGTAATGCACACTGAGATTAATAATACCATAATAGCATTCCTTTCTTGCTGTAAATTCACATTGGGTTGCCACGGCAGTTTCATTGGCAAGGAGTACCATCTTGGATGGGTTGCCACTCCAACACATCCGTGCATCCATGAGGACCATACTCTGTGCTGAGCATTGGTGCTGCTTAAGCAGTATCCTTGGCTATTGGGCACAATCCTGGTCGCCACTCCAACACAGGATACTAGCATGCTGGCACTCATTTTGCCGACCTCGGAAGGATGACAGGCAGAGTCAACCCCACCTGGTATTAATTCAACAGCTAGGCAGGATTGGAACTCAGGATCCTAGGATCCCAAGCCGACCACCCGAACCATTAGGCCAACACCAGGCATACTCCGACACAGGTTACCCCCTAATGGTTATTACCCCAGGACACTGGTACTCATTTCACCAACTTCAGAAGGATGACCCGACCTGTTGTTAATTCAATGGTGGACAGGGGCTTGAACTCAGTTCTCTAAGGTCCCAAGCGAGCCACTTTCACCGCTAAGGCAACACCAGGCTGAACACTGAGATTAGAAGCGAGGTTTCACATTGTTAAATTAGTAGTGCATTATATTGTAGTTGAACTTTTTGAATGGTGGCAAATGCAATGTGTTGGAATACTTTAGTACTTCTATCTCAGCACATACCTTGTAGCCCATCAATCATAATACAGATATCAGGTTCAAATTTCATACACAGTACTGTGTTGATTTGACCTCCAACCTGCTATCCCCTGCCCTTACTCTGATGCCCCGCTCATCCCTCTTCTCATCTCTCCCCTTACTTTCATCTCATCCCAAACCTATTTCCCTTCTCTCCCCACTCCCATGATACTTCCTTACCCTCCTTTCTTCTTCCTATCATCCTCCCTTCTCTGCCTTTTCTCAGTTTTACTTTTTAAAATTTTTTTTTTTAACATCACCCCCACCTTCCACCCCTCCATCTCCCAACGGTTTGTGATAAATGGAAGGCTCCAAAGTAAATGGTCTGTTTGAAAAAGACCTTCTCCTTGACGCAAGATAATTCGAGGTGACAAAATATTGGAGCATCTGAACATCGAGAGGAGGTTGAAGTTGGGGGATCGAGGAGGAGATGTTGAGGTGTACTCTAATATTTTACCCTTTTCCTGTAGAGCGCAGAACATTCACATCGGCAGTCAATGGCCAAGAACCCTTGTGTAAACACCGTGACTCCATCCTCTCAGACTGCACCGATAAGAAGACCATCTTCAGGCAAATCAATGAAGTCATCGCAAGTGAAGCATCCTGTGACATCAACACCACTTTGCTCTGGCTCGGTGAAAAGCTCCACCCCAAAGCCAACGGCCAGCACTGGCAAACTCGCAAGGCCATCCTGTAAGATAATTGAACATCCTTCCTTGATTTGACCGAGATTTTTGTTTATAACAATATTATCCTGAACAACTAACTTGTAATGAATGATAAGACTGGACACTCCATTCTGATTTACCATACACTGTCTTCTTCTTGCGTATGCTAGCTTGGCTGCTGGGTGGCTATCATTTTGTTGGGGCGTGCCTGTGCCCCTATACCAGTACACTGGTACTCATTTCTCTGACCTCGGAAAGATGATGGGCTGAGTCAACCCCACCTGGTGTTAATTCAGTAGCAAACGTGGCTCAAACTCAGTACTCTAAGATCCCAAGCTAGCCACCCGAACCACGAAGCCAACACCAGGCCTACCATAAATCTGTGTTACAGAGCTTTGGTTCTGCCGAAGTAGTTTCATGACCTGGGGTCATGTTTGGCGGTTTGCCATCCCTCTCCCAGCAGTAATTTGGAAATTGGCCAAGGTTCCGGTGAGAGTTTGCCGACTCTTTGTGTGAAAGACGTCGTGGGATCTTTAACGTCAACCAACTGATGCTGACAGACTGGACTCCCAGTTTGACATCCATCTGAGAGACGGCACACAATGATACCTCGCCCTCCCTGCGAGACACCGGGATGACCGTTTCTAGTTGGGTTAGGATTCAAACCCAGGCGAGACGACTTAGAGGCAATGTGCATACCTCCAGGCCATCCTGTCAGCCTATTGACGTTCAGTTCTGAACTGAAATGATGACCAGTCAGACAAACAATGTGACCCTCAATTCACCTGATGCATGCCACATTGATTGAGATGGCCGGTCTTGCAGCAGGTGGTTCATTCTGTTCATGTTCTCATCCAAGTTTAAATTATTTGCATCAGTCCAGTCGAGATATCCTTGCCAGGCAATCATTACTATACAGTGCAGCCAAGCGGTATTTCATTTCACCATAATTTTTATATTTATTACCTCCCCCACCGAAGGTGGAAGGAGGTTATGCTTCACCCCCGTCTGTCTGTTTGTTTGTCTGGTTTTTTTTTTTGTGTGGATGATATCTCAAAAAGTTGCGGACGGATTCGGACGAAACTTGGTAGACTTGTTGCGTGTGTGACCACGACGAATTGATTCGATTTTGGTGAAGATCCTAAACCAGATCCGGATATGCGAATTATTTAATTGTTCATTGTATCCACCTTTGTTCTCTCTCTTGTTGCTATCTTTATCTTCAGCTCATGCATTAAAACAGGAAATATATGATTGGGGTTATCAGTTACCAACAATACACAGACAATTTCCTTCAAAAATGATTAATCCACAAATGTACATATCACTGCCTTTTCTAACAAGGATGCAAGCAATATTTGAGCCAGCCTCCGATACATGTCCCATCCGTGCCTCAAACCAATTCTCCATGGGACCATGGTTTAAAGAAAATTTTCTTAACAGTGCTGTGCTTTTATTATTTTCTAAACAGAAGTTGAGGCTCATGAAAGAGCTACATTGCAGGGTGCCTGGTCACCAGAGGGGAATATGTGCACAGATGCACAACAGCAGGTGAAGATGTGTCGAAGGCAGGAAAAGAGGAGATTAGTCAGTGAGTGTAAACCAACATTGGACTGGGTATGGAAAACACGATGAGGTGACCATGGCGATCAGTCTTTATTCCGGTAATTATTTTCATCGGAAAGATATTGTAACAAAACTTGATATTATCGGTATCTGGCTTGACAGGATGACCAAGAGGTACGCACTCTCACCTCTAAGCTGTCTTGCCTGGGTTTGAATTCTAACCCAGCTATAAACTGTCATCCTGATGTTTCACAGACAGGGTGGTTCATCATTGTGTGTGTCGTCCCTCGGATGGACGTTAAACTGGGCGTCACACCTGCTGGCATTGGTTGGTGGGCGTTGAAGATCCCACGGCGTCCTTCGCGAAGAGAACGCAAGCTATTGGCAGCACCGTTATCAGATTCCAAATTCCTGCACAAACCTAGAGGGGGCACTGCATCCGTAGCACAGCTGTGTTCCCGAGCCAATGGTCCAGCCAAGCAGCAGTGTGCCGCACAGGAAAGACAAGATCGGTATCTGAGCAAAATTTTCTGCAATAATGAAATTGATAAAGGCATTGGTGATCTTTATTCTCCTGAACAATATACAACACATTTTTCTTCTCAAGGTTGAAGTTCACACCGAGAATTTCATAAAAGTATTTCATAACCACTGTGTAACTGTGTACATCTTATGAAATTATTTCATATGCAGCTTGTGGCTGCTGGTTGCATCATTGCTGGGAGCACAGCTGTGCCACTGATGGATTGCCCCCTGTTTCCAGAAAGATGGTACATTTTGACGACTTTGGAATGATGGCAGGCTGAGTCAACCCCACCTGGTGTTAGTTAATGGCGTGACAGGGGCTCAAAGTCACGACTAAGATCTTACGCCTTAATCCACCTTAATCCATCTTAATCATGAAGCCAACAACAGGCTTTTTTAGTTTTCACTTTTTTTGTATACCAAGTGGAGGCTCGTGTAACAGCTAATATTAAAAAAAACATATAACAAAGCAGGAGACAAGAGGGGGAGGAGAGGTAAGCACAAAATAGTGGGGAACTAGAGGGGGAGCACTCGGTAGAGTGCAAAACCTCCCCGCCAATACTGCTGGGTCACTCAAGTGAACCTGATATCCTATTCATTCAATTTGACATCAACAGTGCTCACAGAGTTATAGTTTGCAACTTTCCCTTTTACTTTTAACTTTTACATACTCAATTAATCCGTCATAACTAGATTCCTTGAGACAGAAATTGATTTTACGTGGGTATATCCACCTGAAGTTCCAACATCAGCCGCAATTATAATTTTGGCATGTTTTATTGTTGGAAATCACTTATAACATGTAGAAATGCAAAAAAAAAAAAAATCGAAATTTTGTTGGAAAAAAAGTTGCAAAATTTTTTTTTCTCTAACAATTTTTTTTGGAGGAGGGGGGGGGGTTGGAAATCACTTAAAACATGTAGAAAGGCAAAAAAAAAGAATTCAAATATTTTTTTCAAAATGCCCGCCATAGCGGCCATATTGGATTTCGGACCGAGTCCAAAATCTAATGGCATGATCCTTGGACCAGACCTCATCCCCACACCAAGTTTCGTCGAAATCCGTCAAGGAGTTTTTCCGTAATACTGTTCACAAACAAACAAACAAACAGAAAGGGGTGAAAACAGTAACCTCCATCCATCTTCAATGGCGGAGGTTAACAAAGACAACAGGAGATTTGTGGAATGGAGAGGGAGAGGGATGGGGCGGGATACATGGGGTAAACAAGATGGGATCACAGGGACTTTCAGGAAGGAAAACAGGTAATTTGAGGGAGGTGTGTTTGGGGTGGATTAATGGGGGTAGTTAAGATGAAGATTTTGGATGGGGGAAGACGAGAGGTGGTGGTGAACAGCAGTTTTGAAGACCTGGAGGGGGAGTGGGATTGAAGTTTTCGTGGGAGCGTGGGAGTTTGTTCCAGAGGCGGGAAAACAGAGGAATGAAAGAGTGAAGGTGAGCAATGATTCTTAATTTTGGTCGTTTCACCAGAAGGGGTTTTTTGGTGGACCTTGAGCACCCTGAGGAAATATGGGGGCAGATCATAGACAGAGCAGGTGGGGGGGGGGGCAAGACCGGAGAGGAGATGGTGGAAGGCAGAAAGACCACTGACCAGCCTGCAGTGAGAGACCCAGACTTAGCCTCATCGTGGGAGATACCAATGATCCTCAGGTGAGCTCAGTATGAAGCAGCAGCAGCACACCAGAGGGGGGAGCAGTACTTCATCAGACTGTGGATGAAAGCTTTGTACATGGTCAGGAGCTGAGGTGTGCAGGTGTGGCAACGAAGGACCTTGCATGACGGAGGAAGCCCAACCATTGAGTGGTGTTGGAAGCCAGCTTGGAGATGTGGCTTTCCCAGGAAAGATCATGGCAGATAGTGGGACCCAGAAGTATGAAATAAAGGACTTCTTCCAGAGGATTGTTGAGAAAGTAGATGGGGGGGGGGGTTCCAGCAGATGATCCTTTCGGACAGACATGGTGAGAGTGTGAGATTTGTCAGGATGGAAAGACATATTCCAAGTGTTGGACCAGCTTGTGATTTTATCCACATCTGCAGAGAGTGAAGAAGTTTCTGCTTGCCGATCTGAGGGATGACAGATGGTATGGCAGAGGGTGGAGAGGAGGAGGAGGAGGAGGAGGAGGAGGAGGAGAAGAAGAGATTGGGACCATACTCTGGGCGGAGCGTTGGTGCTGCCTAAGCAGTCTCCTTGGCTCTTGGGCACAATCCTGAACGGGTTGCCACTCTGACACAGTATACCAGCATGCTGGCACTCATTTTGCCGACCTCAGAAGGATGACAGGCTGAGTTAACCTCACCTGGTAGTAATTAAACAGCTGAGTGGGATTTGAACTCAGGACCATAGGATCCAAAGCCCACCATCCTAACCATTAAGCCAACACCAGGCATAGAGGGTGGAGTCATCAGCAAAAAGATGAAGAGGATTTTCCAAGGAATCTGTGAGATCATTGATGAAAACCAGAAAAAGCACTGGGCCCAGAACACTGCCTTGAAGAACTCCAGCCTGTACAGGAAGGGGGGATGAGAGAATTCCATTAATCTTTACATCTTATTAATGGGTGGTAATCCTGGTGTAAAGACATATTCTGAAATGAGACGTCCACGGTGAGTGAGTTGGTTTGAGAAGTACATGAGACACCTCTATTGGAGTCGACTATGCAGTCATGGTCTTTGGGTGTTCTGCTGAAGGTGTTCCTTGCACACATTGGGCCAAAATTATCAAAAACAAAAAAGTAACCCATAGGCCCTTTTATACATTCACTTTGGCACACCTACCTGCATCTCAATAAAAAGGAACTTTACACACAGATTGCACGACAAGTTTGTTAAATGTACATTTATCTGTTGAGGATATGATTGCTATCAGTTGAACGAATCCATCTATTTGTGGACAAATGTGAATGTGATACGTGTTATCTTTTCCACTCGGATACATTTCTGGGACCTTGCAGCTTTCGGAACAGATCTAAACAAGAAAGATGTTTCTCGAAGTGCAGAGAAAAAGAACGAATGTACAACACCTGGGAGTGCAAGCACGACCTCCATGATTCCCGGTCCACCCTCCAGCCACACTGTCACCCCAGGCACCCCAGGCTCAATGGAGAGCAAATCACTGTCAAGCCGAACGAAGGTTCACAATTGAGAAACATTTCTCGGTTAATCACTCCATTATTTATAGCGATTTGGTAACAATGATTCATAGCCATTTGGTAACAAGGATTCATAGTCATTTGGTAACAAGGATTCATAGCCATTTGGTAATAAGGATTCATAGCCATTTGGTAACAAGGATTCATAGCCATTTGGTAACAAGGATTCATAGTCATTTGGTAACAAGGATTCATAGCCATTTGGTAACAAGGATTCATAGCCATTTGGTAACAAGGATTCATAGCCATTTGGTAACAAGGATTCATAGTCATTTGGTAACAAGGATTCATAGCCATTTGGTAATAAGGATTCATAGCCATTTGGTAACAAGGATTCATAGCCATTTGGTAACAAGGATTCATAGTCATTTGGTAACAAGGATTCATAGTCATTTGGTAACAAGGATTCATAGCCATTTGGTAACAAGGATTCATAGCCATTTGGTAACAAGGATTCATAGTCATTTGGTAACAAGGATTCATAGCCATTTGGTAACAAGGATTCATAGTTATTTGGTAACAAGGATTCAGAGCCATTTGGTAACAAGGATTCATAGCCATTTGGTAACAAGGATTCATAGCCATTTGGTAACAAGGATTCATAGCCATTTGGTAATAAGGATTCATAGCCATTTGGTAACAAGGATTCATAGCCATTTGGTAACAAGGATTCATAGTCATTTGGTAACAAGGATTCATAGCCATTTGGTAACAAGGATTCATAGTCATTTGATAACAAGGATTCATAGCCATTTGGTAACAAGGATTCATAGCCATTTGGTAACAAGGATTCATAGTCATTTGGTAACAAGGATTCATAGCCATTTGGTAACAAGGATTCATAGTCATTTGGTAACAAGGATTCATAGCCATTTGGTAACAAGGATTCATAGTCATTTGGTAACATGTTATTATCCATATTCAAAGTGTGTAATTCAAAACACCTCACTGCACTGGAAAATGTGGGGATAGGAATACTGTACTATAAAAGGTGGGGACTTCAATACCCTCTCCCGGCTGGAGCAGTGCGACACAATACACATTTACATAAAGAATTTGCGTACCACCCTACCACCCCTCCCTCTCCACCCCCGCCCCCACCAACACCACTGACTGAGATAAAAACACCCAGATGCACTAATTGGGGTCATGCTGATCTTATGTTAGCAAGTCTGGATGTAATTGGCCCAGAATTGTAGGAGTAGCACAACGCACGCACGCACGCACACACACACACACACACACACACACACACACACACACACACACACACACACACACACACACACACACACACACACACACACACACACACACACACACACACACACACACACAGACACAGACACACACACACACCGGTCCGTGAATTATAGTAAAGATATAAGCAACATTAGGTTATATCATTGAAAGAGGTTAATAGATTTGTTAGTGTATTTTGAATGATATGGACATTGATCATAATGGACAAATCAACGCATTGCTTGCAATTTGAACCCGAGCCACGGCATCCTGATGGAAGTGCTCATATGGGAATGTCAACATGGCTCCTCCAATATTCAGGGAGTTTCAAAAGTCTGGAATCATCGGGATATTTATTTTACAATTTTTCTTAAAAATAAAAAACAGCTCAAATTGTGAGCCACTGACATGTATGCACACATCAATTCTTGTATGTAGGTTTCTTTGAATGTTTCTCAACATTGACACGTTCGTTTTAGCAAATTGGTTTCTGATTTCATTCTCTAGATCTTCAATAGTACGTGGTCTCATGGTATAAACCACTGACTTAAATTATGGTATCTCTGACTTAAATCTCATGGTATAAACCACTGACTCTTAAATAAATTAAGAGGCGTTAAATCTGGACTCTGGGGGGGGGGCATTATATTCCAGAACACCTCTGGGGGTTCCAGAACATCTCAAAGCATCGACCCGTCTGAAAAAAAGTTTTTTTTTCAAAATATTTCCAATGATTCCAGACTTTTAAAAGACACTGTACTTATACTGTATTTTGACATCGGTGGGTTGTCAACGACACATTCGGCATTTGTAAAAACAAAATTCTCAACAACCTCACTGTTCAGCTCAGGTTTTCTTGGTGTTTGTCGGAGCTTTACTGTGCAATCATTCACCCAGGTAAAAATCTTCAACAAGAAGATGGATTTCAGCCACGTACAGGCGAAGTGCGGGTCTCTCGCAAACATCAAACACGTTCCTGGTGGAGGAAATGTAAGTATCAACAACGTGAGGATGAATGTCATTCGTGCATTCGATCAAATTACGTTTGTACATCCTTTGTTTCGGCTTGTTTGGTTCAGCTGTTGTGTTAGTCTGCATGCATGTAGTTGTGGAATAGCATTCAAATTGTTGTGTGTAGTAGTGGAATCGAATTGCTGATAGAGATGCTGACTGTGCACTTTCGCGATCATAGCGACCAGCCATTATAGCAATGGAGAAAATTCGAGACCAAACAATACATCGTTTAGAGTTTTAGACAATGGGTTGACAGGATTCTTCATTTTTTCAATAATACATCAAAGAACACTTACTGGAGAAGGATAGTTCTATAAAGGGGGTAAATTCTACAGAGATCTCTAAGTTTTGGAGAAATTGTTGTTCCCAACATTATGTGATGGATGAAACAAAAATTATTTGAAGAATATTAAATATCCTTCCGCAACTAAATGGGGTGGTGAATACGAAATTCTTCTTTTTTTAATTCACAAGTGCAGTGTTTCTCTAAGGGATGGGCATTCTTCTTTTGCTTCTTTCACGTGCAGCACAAGGCTGCAGGGTAGCGTCATTGGCTCAGGTGCAGAGCTGCGCTGTTGATGCAATGCCCTCTGCTGGTTATGGCAGAAATTTGTAAATTGTCCATGGTACCAGCGACAGCTTATCTACTCTTTATGAAGGACACCATAGGATCTTTATCGTCCATCGACGATTGCTGGCTGATGGGACTCCCATTTATTGTCCATCCGAAGGACTTATTGTCCATTGAAACACTAGGATGACAGTTTTTGGCTGAGTCAGGATTCGAACCCAGGGTAGACAGCTTCGAGGCAAGTGTTTTTAACTTTAAGCCATCCTGTCAGCCCACAAGATGGGGCAGGAAAACGTGTTTTGACACTTTGTGAACGTATGGTGGCGTTTTTTTTTTAATTCGAAGACAGAAACGAGAGCTGAACACGAGGTTCTGCTCTGAGAAAATTATTGATATATCCAGTCGATATCTCTGATCGTCTGAATGACCTCAATCTTTCAATGGAGTGATAACGTTCGACCAAAGTCGAATCTGTGGCACATGCAGCTGGACACACAGATATGGTATAATTCCAAGACTTTCCTCATTCAGCGAGGAGGAGAAAGTCAATGTTGATATGCTCTCGGGCAGACTGTCAGTGAATTCTTGATTGCCCTTTGCAACACGTTCTCGTGCTACCTCTCAGCGCTACCAGAAGCACTTCATTCCCTGATGAATGATCCTTTCAGTGCAACGACTGAGCAATTAGCCACTGATATTGATCACGTACATACAGAAACTGTGTACCAGCATGACCCGTGGTGATTATGTGAAAGCCAAATTCATGGAAACGCTTCCAAGACAATTCCAATGCCCGGTTGCAAGTGAATACCCATGGTTGGCTGAAATGGGCATTAGCATCCTCCTGCCATTTATCACTGCCTAAAGATGTTAGCGTGGATTCTCCAGCCTTCTCATGAGAAAGGCAAAAACCAAAAATTGGCTTGACGTGAAGGACACCATCAGATGCACCCTTTCACACATGCCACAAAGAATATTAGTGTCATAGCCACGGGTCGGCCCAGTGCCCTGGTACAACCCGTGGCTATGACGGGTCGTGGCTATGGTACGAATCCCAGCGGGTCACGTCAACAACAGCAGCGGATCTTTGTGGCATTTTTGGATCTTCAGGGTCTTTTTGGTATTTAAGGGTCTTCAGGGTCTTTTGAGTCTTCAGGGTGTTTTGGGTCTTTAAGGTCTTTGGGGTTTTTAAGGGTCTTTGGGGTGTTTTGGATATTTGGGGTCTTTAAGAGTCTTTAAGGCATTTTGGGTCTTTTGGTTCTTTAAGGGTCTTCAGCATCTTTGGTGTCTTTAAAGGTTTTTTTTTTCTCGGTATTTTGGGTCTTTTAGCTTTTAAATCTTTGGGGTCTTCAATGGTCTTTACGGTCTTTTAGGTATTTGTGTCTGTGGGGTCTTTTGGGTCTTTAAGGGTCTTCTGTGTATTTGGGTTTTGATGGTCTTTTTGGTCCTTGGGGTCTCTTGGATCTTCTGGGTCTTTTAGGTATTTTGGGTCCTTCGGGTCATTTTGTATCTTCAGGGTCTTTTAGGTCTGTGTGGTGTTTTGGATCTTCTAGGTCTTTTAGGTATTTTGGGTCTTTAAGGGTCTTAAGAGTATTTTGGGTCTTCATGGTCTTTTGGGTCCTTGGGGTCATTTAGATCCTCAGGGTCCTTTGGGTTCTCAAGGTTGTTTTGGGTCTTTTGGGTCCTCCAAGGGATGTGGGGGGATCTTTTAGGTCCTCTGGATACTTTAGGTTAAGTATTTCAGGTTACAATTGTGGGTGACGTCAGGTCAGCTGTCCAACCAATGCAGGGGCAAATCCAGGAATTGGGTTGGGGGATTTCCAAATAACAGAAAATCTAAGTCATATGAACGTCATGAAAACTTTATTGCAGCTTTCAAATAAATGCACATTCACATATTTTTTGATATGCATGTATTGTGCAAAAAGATATAAAAGTTAATTAAATTAATATTTCAATGCATAATTAAAAATAAAATAGCTTGAATTCAATAAACTTCAAGTTTCAATGTTAAATATCATGACTAGTGAGACCTACCTGAGTGATAGTAGTGCCTATATGACATACTAGCAACTATATGACATACTAGAAGGAGTTCTGGGTGACCAGGGAACCCCCCTGGATTTGCCACTGCAATGGGTGAAGAGCGGATATACATACATACATACATACATACATACATACATTTGCTCCATGAAAAAAAGTATATATATATATATATATATATATATATATATATATATATATATATATATATATATATATATATATATATATATATATATATATATATATATATATATAGTAATCCTGCCATCACTGGTCTGTTCTGTGGTCGGTATGTGATAGCACTGGACCAATAATGTTCGGTGATGTTCCTCGGGTTGCATAGCTAATACTTGGCGGCCTCAACTTCACTTTTTAACCCCTTTAATTTTTGCTCATTCACTCGTGATAGCGAGCTAAAAAGTATCGTGATCCAGAATAATGTATACGAAGAACAATGTAGCTGAGTTTCGTGGACCATTGATGCTTTATCTAGGAGGAGATAACAAACAGTTCGCTCCATTATACTATATATATATATATATATATCTATATATAGATGACCTCAGAATGATAGTTAAATAGTACTGTAGACAGTATCTGGTGTCAATGACCTGCGGTTATTGACATGATAAAGTGTCCATTTACAATTTGCCACGGACCACGTTTACAAGCATTGTATTAAGTTATACAAATCCCAGTGTGATGTGGTATTAAAAGTCAAAATAGTAAAGTAGGTGCCAAATTGAATGATAAAAGTGATTTAATTTTTTTCTCTTGAAACCGTTTTGTACATCTACATTTGACAACACACAAGGTGCATATATTCCATCACCGAAGTAATGTGTAGTACAGGTGTCACTATGGTCACTGTAGAGGTGATGAATCATGCCTCTAATTGCATTTTGTTTCCTTTTTTTAGGTTCAGATTCTTGTGAAGAAAATTGATATTCGTCATGTCACTCCGAAATGTGGTTCGAAGGACAATATCAATCACAAGCCAGGTGAAGCTGCTAAAGCACTCCACATCACATGCCATTGACGATGATTTTCACTGCTGTGAAGGGTGTACTTCACGCATGTAGGGATATTTACTCGTCATGAATGCCTTGGAAAAAAAAAGCCCTTCAATTCTTTTTTTAACTGGCAGGATAGGTGCAGGTGAGAGGGTGGCACAGGATGGCTCACTTGGTGAGAACATGCTCACCATGGAGCTATCTGATCTGTTTGGTACCCGATGGGGTCATATTTAACTGAAAACTGCAGTGCTGGTGTGAGGCCAACAAAGGCTGCTGCATCCTTGAGCCCACCATCCTTATGGAGCTGGATGAGAAAAAACGTTTAGCTTGTGGAAACCAAAGATCCCATGATGTTCTTTAAGGATCTTTTTTGAAAATAGTAGGGACTGTAGCTGTTTGCCGGTTTCCTGAAAAAATTGCCTGCTTAGAGTTAGCTGTATAATTTACTCTACCAGTGCTGGCATTTGATAGGACAAAGGCATGATGCACCAAATGCCTTATTATAAATCGTGTGTTAAAGAGAACATCTTACTGTTAATTTGCAATTGGTCACCGGCTTTGATACCAATACAGATTTTTATGAGAGTGGCTGAGACTCTTACTGAGATGAGAGTTTTTATGAGTTTTACTGAGACTCTCAGTCTCAGAAAACTGAGAGTAAAGAAGAGGAGAGTGAAGATGGTAGCCAGGCAAGTGACTTTTACTCAGAGAGTAGTTAATGCATGGAATGGCCTCCCTGGAAAGGTAGTGACAGCAGAAAAAGTAGATAAGTTTAAATTAGAATTAGATAGGGACTTGGAAGTTATGGAGATAGAAGGGTATGGGGATGTTGACAGGACTACTTGGAAGATTGAGCATTGATGGGTGATTGTGTGCATGTGCATGGAGTGCTGTTGGTGGGGGTCTTGTCAAGGAGGGTTGCATGGTTGATGTGTTTTTAACCAAGCCCATGCCTCCTCCCCTGAGGGGAAGGGGAAAAAAATACAAAAACTTAAAATAAGTAGATAATTTTTTTAAATTTGTATTTCCTTCTTTGTATCTTGTGTAGATAAATTAGTATGGTGTTCGCGCAGGCATGATGGGCTGAATGGCTTCCACCCGTCTCTGATTTCCTTGTAGTTCCGTGTATTTATCACTGACCCTCAGCATCAAAAAACTCCACAGATCGAGAAAACGGTTTCAAATGGAGATCCTCGCCACCATTAAAGCATTTAAAATAGCATCAGATATGATAACATGTGAATTGTTGCTCCCAGGTTACTGGCTCAATGACAGAAGATGCCACTTGCATTTTTGCCAGCTCTCTCCCTTCCCCCGATGAGAATCCCGTGCCGGCACAGGCACAGGCAACTTGCGAGTTTCATAAACTATGAATTACATATTTATCTTCAACTTCACGATAATTTTATGATGCGTTAATTTCAACTTCACAACCAAAGTACAGTTGACTCAGCAGTTTGAAGAGATAGGTTCCGGAGTCCGTTACAATTAGTGAAAATTTTAATTTGCAAGATAGATATCTTTGGTTTGTTTGTTTATTTATTTCAGATGGCATATGGCAGTTAAAACCCACTTCCATTAACTTTTGCTACTCACCATGCATTTGAATAATACCTTTTTTGTTGTTTTTTTTACATCCCATTGAACTTTTTGAGCTGGAGATCAAACCGTTATAGAAGACAGTGATGATTCGACATCCTCACTGGGCATATCCTTGATGGAGGCCTGAACCACTCTTGCATCCTTGTCCATTGATCCAGATTTGTGGAATTGATTTCTGCAGTTTGAATACATCCCATTATTATAAACTGCAGATGTATGGAATGTGTTCAAATAGCGAGGTGAATCTGGGTAGGATGGCTCACACCTTTTTCATTTTGCTTATATAGGGACAGGAATTTAATCAGTGAATGCAAATCTGACTGTGCCAAACCACGTCCTTTGCAGAGTTCAAGGTTATCAAACCCCTTGTGAGCCTGGTATTGAGGCAGTAGGGCTGGTCGGATCGCTGAGAGGTTTGCACACTTGTCTATGAGCTGTCTCGCCTGGATTTGAATCGATTGGCCCAGCCACAAACTGCCATCCTAGTGTTTCATATGCAGGGCGAGATATGAATGTGTGTACCATCCCTTGGATTAACGTTAAATTGAGTATCCCACATGCTGGCATTAGTTGGTGGATGTTAAGGATCCCGTGGAGTCCTTTGTAAAGAGTTGTGAGTTATTGCTGGCACCCAAAACAAATTTCAAATTCCCACTCCAAATAATAAGGAGAATTGCATCAGTGGCACAGTCACGCTTTCAGCTATGATGCCACCCAAAGCCAGGTACTCTCTATGAAAAAAATATAATAGAAGGAGGCAGTCCTTAACAATATGCCTGGTGTTGGCTTAATGGTTAGGGTGATGGGCTTTGGATCATAGGGTCCTGAGTTGAAATCCTGGGGTTAACTCGGCTTGTCATCCTTCCGAGGTCGGGAAAATGAGTGCCAGCATGTTAGTATACTGTGTCAGAGTGGCGACCCGTCCAGTATTGTGCCCAATATCCAAGGAGACTGCTTAAGCAGCACCAACGCTCTGCATAGAGTATGGTCCCAATCTCCACTCCTCCTTAACAATACACATGTCCACATCCACACTCAAATTTTTCTCGGAGGCCCCATCTTTTCCTTTTTTTTTAATGTTGAAGGCTACAGGCACAGACTGAATAGTCCTCATCGAGGCCAAGCCTTAAATTAAAGAACTGCATGAATAGAAAAGTACGAAAAGAGAGAATAGTCTAAGAGTTTTTGAGAAAGAAAAAAAATCTGCTTTTTGAAAAGGGGAAGGTCATAAGTGTTTGGGAAAACATGAGAAGGTAAAGAGTTACAGAGTTTGGCAGTGGAGGGGAAGAAACAAATATCGTTATGGCCCACCCTTGAATAGTCTGTCTTAATAGTTGGCTACGCACTGACCCATTGCGGAAGTGGTTTTGGAGTGCCATTTAAATTTGAAGCTTGCTTGATGGGTGATAAAGTCATCAACAAGACAGCAGTTTGTGACTGCTGGGACAGCAGTTTGATGGGTGAAAGCCCACTCCTCTTGCCAACATGGTGCCATGAAGATGTTGACACATGGTAATCCTTTTATCAGGATAGAAGGGGGGGGGGGAATGGTGGGGAGGTTTCGAGATGGGATTCAAACAGCAGGCAAATAAAATAAATCCAAGTACAGCAGCAGGTGTGATGAGTTTTGGATGGGAAGTAAATGTGGTACAGGCCTCGCCATGAATTGGTGTTTATTCATTGTGATTTGAAAGAAGTCAACAGCCGGTGTAATCCACACACTGTTATTAAAGATGAGCAGGGGTACCCGGCATTGCCCCATCTATTTTTTGTGGGGGCGTAAAATACTTCCACCTACACCCACTAAGGCATGGGGTCAGAGATCATTTAATATTACCTTTCACGTAGCTACAAAGGCTCAGGCACAACAGAGTGATTTAATAATGGCCCTCTATTGTAGCCCATCCATCTCACAATCCCGTGAGATTTGCGGAAACCCTGTACAACTGTCAAGTGAGCATGACCATGACCATGACCATGAGACCCAAAAACAAGAGATTGCAAAATCAACTTCGCATATAGAGAGTTGTACTGTGCTGTACAGGGTGGTTACAAAGTCTTGTTACCACCCTCTCACCCATCATCATCTACCCTTATATGTTTCATATATATATATATATATATATATATATATATATATATATATATATATATATATATATATATATATATATATATATATCATGTTCATTTAATATTTTGGTTTTTATGACAATACAAGTTTCGTGCATTAATAGTTTACATCGATACCTCTTGTGTGTTCATTTATCACGTTCTGTGGAGGGAACAATGGGACTTTGTAAACATCCTGTAGATCAGGGGTCGGGAACGTTTTTGACTCAGAGAGCCATAAAAGCAAAATATTTGGAAATCTATTTCAGTGAGAGCCATATAATATATTTTAAGATGAATTCAACTAAATGTGAGTATAATAAGCCTCTGAATTTATTCTTTTAAATAATGTTGTTATAATACTCACCATTAATGGGACTTCTGGTGCTGCATGGATTTGCTGATGGCTTTGTAGTCTGGTTGGTACTTGGTGAGGTTAAGCTTCATGCAAGCGTTGAGGCTTTCATCCATTAGACGTGATCGTAGGTTGGACTTGATGTTTTTAAGATGTGAGAATGACTGCTCACATGCATACGTAGATCCAAACAAGGTCAATACAGCAATACTCACACGCTGCAGTGCGTGGTATGTGACAGGAAGCGCGTTCCAAGTTTTGATAATCAGCTCGTCTTCGGGTTGAAGTTTTTTTCATTTCTGTCCACATGTGCTTGCTCGCCAACTCCGCTTTCTGTCGTGCCATTCTTTCCAAATCTTCATTCAGTGACTTGAACTTATTCACCCACATGTCTGAGGCCTTCAGGTCAGCCACTTCTGCTTCAAAATCTCTGACGGAGACACCAGGAATGTAACTCAGGTCGGCTGTGTTCAGTGAACACTCGTTTGGATGGGTGATGAACTTAAAAAGACGAGTGTGCTCACGAAATTCTCCAAAGTGTGGTTTGAATGACTGTAGGAGACTGGATGTGAAGCTCGCTAACTGGTGGAGATCAAAGTTTTGAGTTGGCTCACTTGCTGTGCATGCATCTTTAAATTGTCTCAGTTTTTCAAAATGTAGTAAACGACCTGTTTCAAGATCCATGATAAAGAGCTCCAGCTTGTTTTCAAAAGCAAACATGGCTTGTTGAAGGGATAACACTGTATTTCCAATGCCTTGCATTTTCATGTTGAGCTGGTTCAGATGTTCAGTCATATCCACGAGATAGTAAAACTTGAGGAGCCACTCAGTTTCGGCTAGCTCAGGATGCTCAATCCCTTTCATTTCAAGGAAAGTCCGGATTTCGTTCAGGCAAGCCGCAAAACGGCTAAGCACCTTCCTTCTTGACAACCAACGCACATTGCTGTGCAAAAGCAGACCGTGATAGTTATTTCCAACTTCATCCAGCAGTGTTTTAAACTGGCGACCATTTAAGGCTCGGGCAACAATAAAGTTGATCACACGAATGACCAGCGACATCACTTCGCCAAGCTGCCCATCACACATCTGAGCACAAAGTGCCCCCTGGTGTAGAATGCAATGGAAGCTTAGGATGGGTCTATTTTCATGTTCACGGAGAAGCGCCACAAATCCTTTGTTTTTCCCCACCATACACGGAGCACCATCAGTACACACTGAGATAAGTTTATCCATTCGTAGGTTTTTTTCTTGAGCGAACTCTATGAAAGACTTGAATAAATACTCACCTCTTGTGGACCCTTTTATTGGCAGAACAGCAAGACTTTCTTCGCGCAGTGTATCACCAGCAGCATATCTTGCAATCACACTGAACTGCGACAAATGGCTTACGTCTGTTGACTCATCCAAAGCCAGGGAAAAGAACGGCACTGTATTTATGTCCTTCACTTGCATTTCCTCCACTTGGTTTGCCATCATGATGGTACGATCATGAACAGTTCTTGCCGACAGAGGCATGTCTTGTATCCGTTTGATTATCTTGTCTTTGTTCGGAAGATCATTAAAAAGTTCATTGGCGACATCCAGCATGAACGTTTTAGCATACTTGCCACCTGTGAATGGTTTTCCGTTCCTCACTCTTGCTAAAGATCCAGCAAAGCGAGCGGAATTATAGTCACCTTGCCGGGTCCATACGCGGAGTTGCTGCTGGCTGGCTTGCATCCTGCTCAGTAGCTCTTGGCACGCTTTCTTTCTGCTGTCTCCCACAGGGTATTTTGATGCAAAGGTAGCATGGCGCGTGTCGAAGTGCCGCTTTATATTCGACCGTTTCATCGATGCAATTTTGTCATTGCAAATTAGACACACCACAGAACCTGCTCTCTCCACAAAGGCGAATTCTTCGGCCCATTCGTCCTGAAATGTACGATACTCCTCATCTTTTTTTTTCTTTTCGCCATCTTCTTCGTCGAAGGGTTAGCTTTGAGCAAGTGAGAGAGAGAGGGAGATGTTGACCCAACTGAGGCTTGGCAAATAGTGAGTCTGGCTGGCCTGCGCACGGGCTTATATACTCGAGAGGTGCGGTACGGCCGGCCGACTCTTGGATGCTGTCGCCTCAGCGGTGGCGCATGATTGGTCGAGATGAATTCCACTACGCGTCTCGGCGGCGGCACGTCATTGGAGGAACCGAAATCACTAGTCGCCTTGGCCGCATGACTGGACGAAACAAAAACCACTTCAGCCAATTCGGAGGCGTTTTTTCTTCTCTCCTTCTGCCAAGTTCAGCCCTGCATGTGAATGAAGCACGACACCATTCAAACTATAGGTAAAGCTTCCGCGAGAAATATTGGGCTTTCAAAGTTTCAAACTCCAATTTTATCTGTGAGCCAGATGCAATCATCAAAAGAGCCACACCTGGCTCGCGAGCCACACGTTCCTGACCCCTGCTGTAGATTATTATCTTAGATGCATTGTAAAAGTGTTCCCTTAGAAGTGGAATTGTATGTTTTTCATCGAATGGATGCTCATGAATGTGCTGTTGGTGTTTCTGGGTTAAGTTTTCCCCCGAACTATAAATATGGCACCGTTCAGGAAGAAAAAGATGCACCACCAACTTCGGCCGCTTCCAGAAAGGTTTATTTGCATTTAAATATCTGGTAATTGTTTTTTATTTGATATATTTATGCTTATATGTACTTTAATATAACTCTCATTAATAAAAAAGGGTTCGGCACTGTAAAGCGATGAAAAATTCCTCCCCAAAAAATCAAACTTTAAAAATATAAATCAGTTTTTTTGTTTCCCATCTAAAACACTCCCTGACACTCACTGATGGACCTCTGAAAGTTTGATGAAGATCCATTCAGCAATTTCTGAAAAAAATGGCAACAGACAGACAGAGACAAATGGCTCTTTAATTTAGATGAGAACCATTAATTACTTTTCGCGTGAGTGGCAGAATTATGGCAACATGTAAAATATCTCGGCTTCCTGGAAAACTACTAACATGGTTCATGAATGCTTGAGATGGATAAACGAACATCTTCAATTGTACAACTGTTACCATTTATTCAAGTTCACTCACTTTGGAGATAGAACAGCTCAGTAGTGTTTTCTTTTTTTCATTCATTTCATGAAATAAAGTGAATAATGAGATGATGGAGAATTCTCTGTTCTTGAAGTAATAGTTCTTTTTCACTTTAAAGTTTGTTAAATCATGACTGAAAATGACCCTATATCGATGTTATTATGCTGTTTGTGATAAATAAGAACTAAGGTAGGATTGTTCTGTTTTTAGCAGTGACGTGTTTTGAACTCGATCCCATCTGCCCTTTTATCAGGCCGGGGGAAGTTGCACATGCAAAGTCCCAAGGCGGACTTCAAATCCAAAGCCCATCCGATGGCAACATCCATGGAGAATGCAGAGCATGCAAGCAAAGTGAGTGCAAGTTTATCATGCAGTACTATAAATAATTTGAGAAGTGTCTGTTTGTTGGTTTGTTACTTGCGAAAAAAAAATCGAAGTTTTCTTCAAGTAAATTGGTTGGTCGTGTGTTATACTGTCTGTCTGTCTGTTTCTTTGTCTGTTTGTTTTGTTGTATGTCAATCGCCTACAGGTCATAATAAAAAAAAACGATCTTCTTGAACCCTCACCAAATGATAGAGTTCATCATAAGCAAGATGCCAATTGATTTTGAGTTCAAAAGGTTAAAAGGTCAACAACTTAGGTGAAATTTCTAAAATTCTCAATTTTCATGTGATTTACTTGAAATTTGAACAGAATTTGCAGATCAAGGCACTGAATTCAACCACCAATTATTTTTGAGGTCAGCATCGGCCAAATTTCTAAAATTGTTGACTTTCATCCAATTGATTTAAAATTTGAAGATGATTTGCAAATTTGGTCATTGAAGTCAACCACCAATTATTTTTTTAAGTCAACAAAGGCCAAAGGTCAACAACTTAGGTGAGATTTCTAAAATCGTCAGTTTTCATCCGATTGACTTGAAATTTGAGAAGGATTTGCATATTTGGTCATTGAATTCAATCACCAATTATTATTTTTAAGCTCAAATTTGTTTTAGTGATTTTGCAACTTTCGTGCTCTGTACGATGACTTTCTTCTTTGTTTGTTCGTTTGACTTCTATGCACTTCTGAACCACTGGACAGAATGAGTTGAAAACTGGTGGTTGTACTCATGGGGTGCACAAGCAGGTTTTCGGGGTTAAAAACAAAAGATCATCGTCCTGGGGGTTTAAAGTGAGAGTACCCCAATTCTCTCAAAGTGAATGTGTATCTTATAGCGACACCTGGTGGATGCTGGTATTAAAATGATAAATCATAAAACTTGGGGAAATGACACATCTATCGTAATGGTTAAGTATCTGCTCTGAGTCTGGTAGGACGGCAATTCAAGCCCTGGCTGAGTCATCCCAAAGACTTGAGGTTCAGCATTTAAAAGGATAGAGTATGGAGAAACAACGCTGGGAAGGCAATGGTAAACCACCCATTATAACCTTTTCCAATAAAATGATCCAGCAGTGTCGTGGGGACACCCCATACCGGAAATCATCTTCTCTTTCATGCTAAAGCAGCAACAATGTCATACAAAGACATATAGAATATAAAAATCAAAAGGACGGTTCTTTGCTTGTTTATGGAATGCACTTTTTCTATTAAGCATGAAAATGGTTTCAAGGGCAAATGACATTGAAAATGTTCTTTTAAAAGCTATCCAATTTTGAAAGCTAAGATAGTAAGAAATATAGTTATGCTGCAATCAGGAATTACATACACCCACACACACCACATGTGGAAATAGCAGCCAACACCAACTTGCACTCCCACATGTGTATATATTGCCATGTCCAGTGGGTTTAACCTCCTACCTGGACGGTTCGCCAAACTTCTCAGTTGGAGGCCCACAGCTGAGACACTCGGAGATTAATGCACGAGCGGAAAAGAAATGGGGGAAAAGGACGGAGGCACACAGGTTTTACTCGACCCACAACAGATACATGGACCCAAGCAAATGAAACAGAACAAATAATAATTTAATAAGAATAATCAAATATGTACAATGACAGTAATTCAAATTTTAATAATGAAAGAAAAATCATTGCTGGTTGGCAATACAAAAGCATGTGGAAAAGTCACAGAGGGGCGATTACATACTAGGGGAATTATCCTTAATCCCTGTCTGATTAGCACTGTGCCTCCCCTCCCCCCCATGTGGTGATGTGTAACACTAGCTCACAGTCTCACTACTTCATGACATTGAGATATCTCCTACACGTCCACAAGCCAAGCAGCTCTATTCAATCCTAATTTTCCTATGAAATTTCTTCATCTACCCCACAAACATAACAATATTATTATGGATCCGGGGTTCGAGGCGAACCACGAGGGGATGCACTCAAGTTCCTCCCAAAATCCCAGTCCTGAGGTCACTGAGCATGGACAACTCTGCTCATCGGCAGGTTGTTACGCAACCACGAACGTTCATTGGCACCACCAATCCTGGCAGGGTTTCACTACTTCATGTGGTATCTTACCTTCAGATGGCTGCACCAAGTGGGGGTGGGGTCTCATGCCCTCAATGCAGACTCACATTAACCTACCTGATCAGGTGCAGCTGAGTGGGGCTGCGAAGTACACAGGAGTTAACAAGAGCCAATCAGTGGGGTAAAACCTCCTGGCTACACTACGTGCGGACCATGCTGGAGGAAAAGATTTGAGGAAGTAGTTACATTTATAACAGTATAAAGGCCCAGTCACACCTTGACGTTTTAGCCAGCAATGGCAACGTATTAAAATGTATGTAAAACGCTGGCTTACGTTGAACTTTTGATGTTTTTTTTAAAGATTCAGATGTATTCATAACGACTTGGTCTTATGCATAACGTATTAGTAACGGACACAGAACGTTTCATTGTGTTATAGATAACTTACACCAACGAATGCTGAACCTGTTGTCGGCCTTCACAACCTATGCCCAACGATAGTCTAACTTAGGCACGACGATGACGTGGCGTAGGTTATTAAAAGGCTGCCGCACAACGATTCAAATCATAACCGCCGCAGAAATGGAAGTGTCAACATCGCAGTCACACCTTGACAATCTTGCCAGCGTATGCCGACCTCTGAAAAATGCATCGAAAACGCTGGCGCACGTCGAATACGGTATGGGTAAGTTTGGTATGCGTGAATAGAACGCTAAAGTACGCTATCATACGTCGTATTAAGTGGAGTACGTCTTGTAATTTTAAACATGTTGAAAATTTTACGACGTACTTGCCGTATGACACACGTTCCACATGCGATGGGAATAAGTTGTACGCACGATATGCGATCGTTGACACACATCGACACACGTTACTTCAAAGGTACTCATAAGTCGAGTCAAGGTAATGGTTAGCGTCAGTGTTTCAGACTCCCGGTTTTTTTTTCTTCGGTATGACGGTGTTCAGTGTACAGTGCGGTTATGATTTAAATCGTTGAGTGGCAGCCTATTAATTATATTATATTATAACCGCACTAGAAATCGAAGTGTCGATCACCATCATACCGAAGGAAGGAAGAAAAAAAAAAAAATAAAACCAGGGAGTCTGGAACACTGACGCTAACCATTACCTTGATGTGTTTCGACTTATGAGCACCTTACAAGTAACGTGTGTCGATGTGTGTCACCGATCGCGTAACGTGAGTACAACACGTTACTCATAGGTTAGAAATAAGTTTCGGGTACGCTAAACATTACCTCGACGTGTTTCGACTTATGAGTAACTCACAAGTAACGTGTGTCAACGATCGCGTAACGTGCCTACAACTTATGGCAGCGTTATGCGGAACGTCTGAGTCATACGCTGGCATAAGTCTTAAAATTTCAAGCATGGAAAATTTGAGGACAACCGAAAAGTACGACGTTTAAAGCCAGTGTACAACGACGTATGGCAGTGTTTTTCAGCGTGCTCTCAATGTTATCAAATCTTACCCATAACGTATTTGACGTGTACCAGCGTTTTAGACAAATTTTCCAAAAATCGGCATAAGCTGGCTAAAACGTCAAGGTGTGACTGGGCCTTAAGCAATTTATTTCAAGTGAGGGCAAGGAAAAGCATGTGGCACAACAATCAAAGCTTTTAATACAAAAGCAATATGTACAGCAGGCGAAAGCAAGGATTGATGAGGTACGGCAAAATAAATGCAAGTATTTACAAAAGAGGACACAGTGCAGAGCTACCCTGATCCTAACCTTCCACAATCTTATCTTATACATGGTTTGCACTAAGATACATAATCACATTTTAGTACATAAGCTTCACCCAGAAAAGACTTCATCACATTGTGAATGAGTCTCACCTCCAGAGATTTGATTATGGATTTGGGGCAACCCACCTAACAGACAGTGCTGTGACTTGGCTGTCGAACTTAGACTTAGATCTGTGAGCTATAATTTGTCATGTGCAAGATTAGATTAGTGCAGTGCATAAGCTGATTTGAGCACTTCATAATATTTAATATATAGTAACATTTTACTGCTTACAAGGATTGTGCATTGTATAACTATTTTCCATGCATTTTTCTGACAGAGTGTTGGTGAGTTAAGTACTGATTGAGAAACAATGTCAAGGTCAAGTGCTAGATGTGGATTATTTTGGGGAAGGAGGGAGGGAGGAATTAACAGCAGAGAAGTGGAATTAGATTCAGGTTTTGGTGGTGCAGGCAAGCTTTTCCCATACCGTTTCTCTCTGGAGCCTCATGTGCAAGTTTGGCCAATTTGGAAGGATGATTAAGCTTTTCACTTTAAACATTAATAGCTATTCACAGCTTTCAGCACTGATGCCAAAGAGAATGCCTATTGATTGCAATCCTCATTTAAAAAACAAATCCATGTTCCCAATAGAAATGTAAATTTGATGAATTATTGTCAATAATCTATTTCTGAGTAAAATGCCCAGAATATTCTTGAGATTTCTCCCCCCCCCCTTCCCAATTTTTAACTTTGCCAGTGACATGTTTAATTCTTTTGTTACTTTATAATCAGAATGAAGCTGACACTTTGTCTACGACAAGCAAGGTGTCGTCGGTTGGCAGTCCAAGCCAGTCGGATTTCCCAGTGCAACAGGCCCAGATAATGGCATCTGAAGTGGCTGTGACGCAAGCTAAGTGAGACCTATGTCACATCAAGACAACATGACGAAGCAGGTCTGAGCCTGTGCTGCTGTCTATTCACCATGTGGTCATGCAATGCAGGTGTTATGCTAAACATCTAGTTATGACATGTCAATGTGCTTACGGAAAATGTAAAGGTACTTGTTGTTCACGGGAATTATCTTTCGTGGTTTTTCTTTTATTAAAGTTGTTCCGTGGTATGCAACTTTGGCGCATCAAACGTGATTACTGTTTACGTTTACAAGGGTACAACAAGGAATATTTATTCACTAGACTTAACTTTCACAGAAATTACTTGACAGCGAAAAGCACGAAAGTTAGATCTACACGAAAGATGAATACTTTACAGTATATACATATTTATATATATATATACACACACAATATTTTGATCACATGCATGAAAAGTATTGACATATCACAAGTATATAAACCTTTTGCTCAATGCTCATTCTGCTCTGTTTTATTTCAAACTTGCTGATGGATATTTGCTTGTGAGTAGTCGCAAGTTAGTTGTTATCCCTTTTTCATACCTTTTCTTCCTCTTTTGAATATTTTTGTACTGAAAGGGTGTTGTCAAAAGTTCCAAGGTCCATCTCTGATAGGCTTTTGTTTAGTTGAGTGTAATCCATTTGTGACGTGGAAACCGGAAGTTATTTTATTTTTAACGAACAGGACCTTTGCAGGCCACAGATGACTTGCATTCCCGCAGATGGTGTTTTTCCATAAACATATCTTTGTTTCACAAGTATGTGACTTTTGAACCCATCTCTCCATGAAATCATGAACTTTGTTGTTTTTAATTTTGTGCTGCTGCAATAGGGGAGAATTTCCTCAAGAATGGAGTTGTCCACCGTGCACTCGATGCATATTCTACATATCTCACTGTCCGTACTGTTCCAGGACAGACCATCCTTACCCCATTGCAGTGTAAGGAGATGCTGAGGTTTTCAGTTTGTGGTGCTGGTGTGGTACATTCTTTAAGAGGCCAATCCCATTTATTGATTATACAATTGTACTGCACGTTTATCCTTATTCCGCCTTGCCAAGACACCACGGCATGACTTGACAATGAACTCATCATAGCGAGTTATTTGGGATTAGTGTTGCATTTGTATTTACACCAATTTATGAAATGATCTAAAGTTTATATTGCTCACTTTATAGGCTCGTGAACCTTTCAAGGTGTGTTATCCAATAAACAGTTATCCAATAAATGTGAGCTTAAAATGTGGTTTTACACTAAAGTCGGACGGTAGCTGACTCGACGTTATTCTCCATAATTATCACATTTGCTTCAGACTGCTTTTTACTATTGTACACACGTTTGTGTGTTTGCATTATGAGAATCAACTTGAGTTTTGGAGAGGGTGGGAGGTGATGAAGGAGGTAGAGGAGCAAAAAGC
The DNA here is from genome assembly GCF_056783735.1 of Eptatretus burgeri. NCBI lineage: Eukaryota > Metazoa > Chordata > Myxini > Myxiniformes > Myxinidae > Eptatretus > Eptatretus burgeri. The sequence goes on from NC_140964.1 coordinate 114,715,575, forward strand.
AAAATGCATTGTGAAAACACTTTGCTTGGTAAACTATTATTTTGGAGATATGACCACGAATGGGACTTCAAATATTGAAACATGGTGGAAGTAATTTAGTGTATACACAAATTGTACCTTCAGAGGGGATGAAGTTTATTTTGCTGGTGATGCTCTGCTTTACATTGAATTGTCTAATGCAAATTGTACTTATTAAAAGTGCTAATTTCAAATTGGTCACTATATTTGTGCATCTGAATGTGGGTAAGATCTTGTTTCTTATCCTGTACTGCTTGTACTCATTTAGCTCGTGAAGATAAACCACTGACATAACACGAGACTGATTCTGAATATGTAGTGATTGTGCAGCTTCATCACCCTTCTTCTGATCAGTTGTTTTTCTTGTATTATTTTATTACTCTCTTTTTCCAATTCTCAATTTGCTGATGAAAAATATAACATGCTGCTTATTTGATGATGTAACAAATATATAACCATTTGATTCTTTGATAACATATCAAGTAGTAAGAGTGTGGGGTTTGGAAGTTTTATCGATGATAATTGGAGCATCACTCTAACCGAAAATCTCAGTCCTTTTGGGACTTGAGAATATCTCTTATTCAAATGAGTAAATGTGGAACTACAGGAAACAAAAATTGGATTGTCTTGTCAGAGATTTGAGAGCATGTTATTTAAAGTGCAATGCAAATGCAAGGTTCACCAAAGTTGTGCGAATCACAGAGCGGAGAACGCAGAAGAACAATGAAGAACAATGAGGTTTTGTCAAAAATGTGGAAAGCTGTTAGGGTGACCTTCATCTTTCAACCTTTCAACCACAGAGTGACCTTCATCAAGGACTAACATAAGTGAGAACGAACATGTCCTCCTTGAGGTACAGAGCAACATGAGCCTGGAATAGATCACAAGAACCAGGAAAGCATTCTCTTCATTACATTTGTAATTCGGCCTGGGTAGTGTTCAGGGAGGGAATGGAGAAGGAGGAGGTGGGGAATGCGGTATAGGAGAAGGCATTGCATTTGGGAGAGGGGTAGAGGGAAAGAGAAAAAAGGGAGTGAGAAACAACGAAGGCCGAAATCGGCCATTTAGCCCATCATGCTTGCACGGCATCAACACCTCATGAATCCAATCTCTATAGTTACGTCCAGGGAAATGGGGGTGGAAGAACTTAATTTTCCTTCATGCAATCGATATTTGTGCTCTGTTACCTGCAACTCAAGTTCAACACTTCAAAACAATAGTCTGCACCTCGATAGATAATCTTAATCCTGTGGCTTATCTCTTGACAAACCTCAATTCAAAACATCTCACTGGTCACCATGACACTCCTGTTCTCTGTCCCTCACCAAGGTTTTTTGATAAAACCTTAAGTTGGTCATGCTATTGCGTTGTCTGCTGTGTGGTTCTCACAAATTTGATTTTGGATTTTCCCCAAGTACACACTGTTCTTTGATGGTTTCAAAATCCCTGATTCTGTCTTGGTCACCGGGCCCAACCACTGCTTGATGTTTGAACCTGAATATACCATTTTAAAGCTACTTTGAGGATAAAATGCTTATATTTTAAGTTTCTTAAACCTGTTTGTTTGAATGTATTGAAAGTATCATGCATGTTTTTTTTGTTTTTGTTTTGCATTTCCCTTGCAGTGCAGGAAAATTGATTGTGCAGCAGTTGTGAAAACACCATGGCTCTCATTTCATGTATGAAAAGCACTTCTTGAAAGCTGTCATAGCCAACCCGTTCATTGTCTTACCCTTTAAAGTCTTCCCTGATGTACTGAATATTTGCAAAGGTTGCACCACGTAAACCATTTATCTATATTCAATAACTCTTCTTTATTTTGTTTTTACATCGTTTTTTAGTTATTTATTGTTCTTTTTTATTTTATGTATAAAATGGTTGGTAATTATTTATTTTATGGGGGGATGATGGTGAGACGAGGTTCCTAAGGTTCCATTTCACATAATGACCTATTTCAAACCTTGCTTAACCCCAAAAGGGGTCGCTCAAAGCCGACAGACTTTGACATTAGAGGAACCAAGCATTAATTTTTTTATTTGTCAAAGCTGCTTCTTCACAGTGCGTATTGAAAATGGGTTATGCAAGGCAACACTTACTTTACTTCTTTCTCCTAATTGTGCCTCTTGATACGTTATGCTGCAAGTCAATATTTTTGAAAAAAAATTCGTGCTGATATATGTATATATATCGGATCAAATCCAATCCATGTTTGTCAGTTGTACTTCATTGTAAAAGCTGCTGCGATAACAATTGTTATTGGCTAATACTGTCTTGGCAGTGACTGCTGGTTTGAAGTAAAAGCCAAGACCTGACATAAAGCCTCCTGAAAATACAACAAACGTTGACACAGTCAATAGTGTGTGCTTTCCTCTGTAATTTCATCTTCAACATTTTTGCATCATCCACTGTGCTTGGCTTTGCTCTGTGCTGATCCTTTGTCCCTAAGTTTATAATTTTACATTGTTATGACTACATTACATATAATATTACATTAAATATGATGAAGCTGCACTCTGACCTGACATTGCTGACTAAGAATGGTGACATAATCTAAACAAACATGGGGATAAGGAAAGTCGAGGAGAAAGAAGGGTTAGGGCTGTTGATATGCTGTGACAAGAGGAGCAGCAGTACGAAACAGGCCAGAGAAGACACCAATGGCAAATATCTTGGACCGACCTGCAAAATCTGCATTGATAAAGCCATGCAGTTTTTTTCAGATTGTAGTCATTTACTAGTACTTTATGAGTAGTTTACTCATACTTGCACATCGCTGCTTTTTAGCCTGCATCTTCTATCAATGCAACAGCACCTCATTCAGACCAGTTGTGGATTTCTGTCTCGTTTTTTCAGCGTGGTTTTGCTTTGTATCAGTAGAGAAACTCTGTTGAGATTCATATTTGTTTTGTAACTTAGTTTAGAATCACAGGAAGCATTATCACATGATTTATAAAATGGTACACAATTCTTTTTATTCTTTATTCAAAGTACCAAGTGCTTGCTTTTTAGTCAAACTAAGTTTGGCACATAGTTACAAGTTTGAAAATAGAATTTGAGTTTTAAGTTCGTATTTCTTTTGGAGACTATGTTCCAGAGTGGTTTCAATCTGTGTGCATATGTGCCAGAGTTGTTCGGCTCAGTGTGTGTGCGTGTGAAAACGACAAGAATGATAGACTTTTGTGCGCAGCGCATTTACCGGACGCTCGTCCGAATGACAGGGTACTCCGGACCGGATGCCGCAAGGCTTTACCTGATGCTTGACAGATTTCTCGACTGAGTGTCATTTGAGTGTAATATAGTTCTTAGGACGTCAGCTTATCTTCGTGATTGCTGGATTTTCATGCTTTCTTTGTAAGCAATTGGTGTACTTGGTGCATGCTAAATGTTTGATTTATATGGATTTTCTTCGTACTTTGCTTTTTTCTAGCCAGTGATTCATATTTCCCCTTCTGCACTGTACACCATGACAAGCTGAAAGCTTTCCTTTGCCTGATATGTTGCTGTGACCACTTGAGCATTTTTTTCATTTGGAGATTTGTGAGATTGTGTGTGTGTGTGTGTGTGTGCGCGAGTGTGTGTGCGTGTGCGTGTCAGCACAAAATATTTCCTTGAATCACACGGTATTCCAGTGGTCGATACTGCTTGTAGGCTTACGAGATGTGAACTTGCAATAACTCATATGCGTAGGTTGGCCAATAAACTCTACATCAATCACTTCCAATGTCTGTTCATACATTTTCACTGAAAAATATCTTCCTTTACTTCTCTTCCCCTCATTTAAAAAGTGATTTAGTTTTTCAACACTGGCTTTTCTCATCGCTTTTTGTCTAATGGGGTTAGCAAATGGCAGAAGCTGTTAAAATAACATTTATGCATGCAGTATTACGATTTAAAAAAAGAACTAATCATGTAGGATTACAACCACGATCACTTTTAAGTCCTCTCCTGTTTGTAACTGTGATGGAAGAATTGATGAAGAATGAAAGGTTGTGATTTCCATGCGGGTTATTGAATGCTGATGACTTGGTATTGAATGCGAAAAGTGAAAAAGAAGTAAAAGTGATTTTTCAAAAATGGAAAAGTGCAACGGAGAAGAAAGGTTCATACATCACCAAAATGAAGGGTGTAGTGAGTGGCAAAGGAGAAAGGAAAGAAAGCGGACAATGGTCTTGTTTAATATGTGGAAAAGGAGTTGGAAGTTATTCAATTCAATGTAGGCAGTTATAAATGGTGTCAAAAGAGATTCAGTGTATCACAGGAAATTTGGTGACAAAGCCTGAGATTATCAAATGTAAAATATGTGAGGATCAATCATTTCAAAAAAAAAAAATAGATCAAAGAAAAGATCAGAATTTCCTTGAGAAAAGATCAAAGGTTTCATTTCCTTGGAAATATGACGGAGGTATCAGGAGCAGAATTTTTTTTTTGTATACATTGTCGAGGCTCGTGTGAGAGCTTACACACAACACACAGCAGGGGGGGGGCATGACACAAGAGCAGCTGGAGTGAGAAGGACAAAACAGTGGGGAACAGAGACATTAGGAGATCTGTGGAAGGGGGAGGGATGGGGCGGGGAACACGGGGTATACAAGATGGACATTACAGGGACTTTCAGGAAAGAAAGCAGGGAATTTGAAGGAGGTGGGTTTGGGGTGGATTAACGGGGGAAGAAAAGATCGAGGTTTTGGATGGGGGAAGATAAGAGGTGGTGGTGAACTGCTATTTTGAAGGCCTGAAGGGAAGAATGGGATTGAAGAGAGTGTGCGAGTTCATTCCAATGGTGGGAAAAATGAGGAATGAAAGAGTGAAGGTGAGCAGTGATTTGTGGTTTTGGTAGTTTTACCAGAAGGAGGTTGTTTGTGGACATTGAGCGCCCTGTGGAAATATAGTGGGGACAAATCGCAGGTAGAGCAGAGGTTGGGGGGGGGCGAGATCAGAGAGGAGACGGTAGAAGACAGAGTGACCACTGACCTGCCTGCAGTGAGAGAGTGAGAGGCCCAAAGACTCAGCCTCATCACGGGAGATACCAATGGTCCGAAATGCCTTGGTTTCCACAGCGTGAAGCCGAGAAAGGTGAAAGGCAGGAGCACCATCCCAGAAGGGAGAGGAGTACTCCATCAGGCTGTGGACGAAATCTTTGTATCTGGTCAGGACCTCAGGTGGGCCGATGAATGGCTTTGCACGACGGAGGATTCCCAGTCGGCGACTGGCTTTGGAGGCCTGGTTGGAAATGTGGCTTTCCCAGGAAAGATCATGGCACATAGTGAGACCCAGAAGCTTGAATGAAAGGACTTCTTTCAGAGGATTGTTGAGAGAGTGGATATGGGGGCGGGGGGGGGGGGGTTCTAAATGGTGCTTTCGGAGAGACATAGTGAGAGTGTGAGATTTGTCAGGATTGAAAGACATGATCCATGTGTTTGTCAGTGGCAACTTGTATGGAAATATCTGTCAGCCTAAGCAGTTTGTGATTTTATCCAGATCTGGAGAGAGCGAAGAAGATGCAGTTTGCCCATCTGAGGGATGACAGAGGGTGGATGGAGTCATCAGCAAAGAGATTAAGAGTCTTTTCAGGGAGTCGGAGGGATCATTGATGAAAACCAGAAAAAGAACAGGGCCCAGAACGCTACCTTGAGGAACTCCAGCCTGGACAGGAAGAGGGGATACTGACTTATCGTGTCCACAAAAACAACAGTTACAGTACATATGGCAAGATGTGGTTCAGCCAAAGCTGAGCACATTGCTGACCCTTATAATTAAACTCTGCCAAATCCGATGCTGTGCAGGGCTGTTCCAGCAGGGGGCATGTCAGGAGATGCTGCATGGTTTGTGGTTCAGTGCCACAGTTACACACAGCATCCCTGTCATTTAAGTATCCCCATTTGGAGAGAGTGACTTTTGTTCGTCCAACACCAGATCTTAGTCTGTTCAGGCATTTCCACATTGCATAGCTTGAATCTGCTCCAGGGAGGAGTGCCTACTCACATTTAGCTCCATTGGTGTTGTTAATGGAAGGTTGCTCAGTCTCTCTTCCCATTGAATAACTCTTTCCCTGCTTGTGCTTGATGTTTCAAGGGGGGTGACATTCCTTAGGAAGCTCTTTCGAGACTTCAGACGGCTTTGGGCTGGCATATGGCCAAAGAGAGGATGTCTTTCATCTGTAGCCTGTTGTTGACGCTCTTTCTTTCTTGCTGCACTTCGTCGTATCTCTGGTGGGGCTCTGCCTGCCAGGATATACAGACGATCCATAGGTGTTGGTTTAAGGCAGCCTGTAATGAGGTGGCAGCTAACATTGAGAACGGGATCTAGCTTATTTGCATGTGTAGCTCGTTCCCATCCAGGGCAGGCATATTCGGCCGTTGAGTAGCAAAGAGCTAGTGCAGTTGACTTCAATGTCTGTGGGCTAGCACCCCAAGTTGAACCAGTGAGCTTAGTGATGATGTTGTTCCTCGCACTCACTTTGCACTTGGTCTTCTCAATATGAGTCTTAAAAGAGAGACATCTATCTAGGGTTACCCCTAGGTAGATTGGGTATTCACAGTGTTCAAGAGGGATTCCTGACCAGTCGACCTGCAGTTGGCGCTTGGCTTCGCGATTTTGCAGGTGGAAGGCACACACCTGTGTCTTGGATGGATTTGCACTGAGGTGGTTCTCTTCATAGTAGGGTGTTAACTCTGCAAGAGTGTTGGAAAGTCTCTCTTCAACAACTTTGAAATCAGCATCTTGTGCACCTATGCGAAGGTCGTCTGCAGAGATGAAACGGCGGGTGTCTACACTGTTTGGTTGGTCGTTGGTGTAGATTTTAAAGAGGAGTGGTGCGAGCACACTCTCCTGTGGGAGGCCATTATTGAGTCCTCGCCATCTGCTTTTCTTACTTCCTAGTTCAACAAAGAAGTGTCTGTTCTCGAGCATGCTTTCAATCAACTCTGTCAGGCGAGTGTCTTTTGTGGTCTCCAGGATCTTGCTAAGAAGACGTCTGTGGTTGGCTGTGTCATAGACAGCTGAGAGGTCGACAAACACTACACCAGTTACCATCCCTTCCTCATAACCATCTTCGATGTACTGGTTAAGGTTGAGTACTTGGCAAGTTGTGGACTTGCCGGGACGGGAACTTGCTTGTTCAGGGATGAGGTGTCCATCGACAGCAGGACCAATTTTGTTAAGGATCAGGCGTTCGAAAAGCTTTAAGGTGTGACTCAGGAGTGAGATTGGTCGGAAATTCTTAGGAGCGGATGGGTCTTTCCCAGGTTTCAGCAGTGCCATAATGTGGGCTTTCTTCCAGATCTTAGGGAGCTTGTGTGTTACTAAGCATTCATTAAAGAGCTGTAGAAGCCACTTTGCCTCATGACCAAAGTGCTTAATCTGCTCAGTTGCAATCTTATCCAGCCCTGTTGCCTTTCCCGGTTTGAGGGTAGAGATTCCTGCTTCCAGCTCTCCCAAAGTAAGAGGTCTTGTGAAACCAGGGTCTTCACCGTATTTGTTACGGTTTAGCTTGATCTTCTCTCTCTTTCCACTCTTTCCATTCTTTAGCAATTGGTTGGCCACTTGATTTGCAGTGGTTTTTGGGTGCTGAGAAACTGCTTTAGGATCGCCACGTAGCTTGTGAATTAGTGACCATGCTTTCTTGCTGTTTTTTGACTTGTCGGTAGACTCAATAAGAGCAATCCAGGTCTTACGTCGCTCTTGGGCAATGCTTTCCATCACCTTCTCACATTGGGCTGTTGTATCTTCGGAGAAAGGGTCTACTTCAAACATGCTGATATAGTCATCATAAAGTCCTGCACATTCCATTGAAAGTCCAGGTATATATTCAACTCTACAGCCTCGTGGGATATGTTTCCGGGCAGTTTTCAGTACCAGATTAGCAAACAGGTCGTAGTTCTTGCTTATTGGTGTTATATATTTGATCTTCTCTTCCAGCTCGTTGATAAACTTTTTCCAGTCTGCTTTCTTGTAGTTAAAGCGCCTTTTAAAGGGGGCGGTGGTTGGGACTACAGCTGCATTGACTTGGATCCCAATGGGACGGTGTTGACTTGATGGAATGGGGTCGAGCACAATCTTCTTCCACAGTTCAGCGATGTTGCTTGCAGCCATGGCAAGATCTGGGTTGTAACCACGTTTCCAGCGAGCACTGTGGAGCGAGTGTGGTAGCTTAGGGTCATGGATAAGACTGAGTTGGTTGGTATCCATCCAGTCCTCGACTGCTTCTCCATCCTTGTTCATTTCATAGTACCCCCACTGGGTGCTGTGGCTATTGAAATCACCAATAATGATCTGTGGTTTGCTGTGTACTTGGGAGGCTGGTTGAGGGAACATAAAGTCTACTGGTGGTGGTTTGTAGACAGATGTTACTACTACACTGCTTAACTCAGCTGATAAGACTTCGATGTCATGGTCTTCTGACATAGATGTTGCTTCTATAACTAAGCCTGCTTTCACAAATACAGCACTGCCATACTGTTGGTGGGGTCGCTCGATGGCCAGGGCCATACCAGGTATGGTGGGGCGGTTGTTTTCACTCCCTTTGTGCGTCTCTTGCAAGCAGAGAGCATCGCACTGCTGCTTGCTGTACAACTTGGCTAAGACGTTTTGTTTAGCAGATGAAAACCCTTCGATGTTCACAGATATGACTGTCAATGCCGGTCCTAAAAAGGTCCCTCGTTTTTGACATCGACCTCTGCGTCTATCTCCGGGCATGATGTTTATTGTTCAGCAACTTGTGGTTTGTAGCTTGTAGCGAAGCTTGCAGCTGTTGCTTGTGGTAGTGATAGGCTTAGCAGTATATTGTTGATACTCCCAGGGCCGCGACGAGGACGCTCCTAACTTGACCCCCCCCCCCCCGGAGGGATCATTGATGAAAACCAGAAAAAGAACAGGGCCCAGAACGCTACCTTGAGGAACTCCAGCCTGGACAGGAAGAGGGGATGAAAACTCCATTTAGGGCCATACGTTGGCTGCAACAGGAGAGGAAGTATGTGAGCCATTAGTGGAGATGGCCTTGGATACCATGGGAAAAGAGTTTGGTGAGCAGGGCAGGGTGCCAGACCATGTCAAAAGCATGTGATATGTCTATGGATATGGCTCTGATTTCATGTCTGGCATTGAATACCTCCATCCATTGTTGGGAGAGCAGAAACAGCATGTCCAGGGTGGAGTGACCTGGTCTGAAACCAAACTTATGATCAGAAATCAAGCCATTGGAGAAGAGGAAGGATTTAATACCTGAAGTGTTGATGGATTCCATTCCCTTGCTGATGATTGGGAGAAGGCTGATTGGACTGCAGTTGCAGGGATGTGTTTTTGCACCATTTTTATGCAGGGTGGTAATGTTTGCTGATTTCCAAGCAAATGGCAGATGACCTTGAGCAAATGAGAGGGTGAATGGAACAGAGAGAGGGTGAGCAAGAACAGGGTAGCAGGTTTTTCGGACACGTGGGCTGATGCCGTCTGGACTGGTTGCAGATTCTGAGTCGAGGTTTGACAGCAAGCTCTCCACCTCGTCAGGAGAAAAGGACACAGAGTGCAGGGACAGTTGGGTGCGAATGGGGAAGGTGGGTTGAGAAAGCGATGGGTTTCGGACACAAGATTTAGTTGCAAACACCGAGTTTAGGCATTCAGCCTTTTCACGTACGGTATCAGCAGTGCGGCCATTTGAGGTAAGGAAGTGGATGGAGGGGGAACATACACCAGAAACAGATTTGATTAGATGCCACCAGGATTTGGAGGAGGGATTGAGGATTGAGAGTTCTGACTTGAGATGAGAAAGATGTTGTTTTCTGGCTCTCTTGAGGGTAGACACACACATTCTCCGAGCTTTGTGGAAGAAACTGAGATTACCCTCAGTTGGGTTTGCTTTCCATGAGTCAAAGGCAAGTTGTTTCAGGACAACTGCCTCGCCACAAGCTTCAGTGAACCATGGGCAGGATTTAGGGTAGGACAACTGAAGACAAGAGGGGATAAATCCGTGTATGAGGGAGAGTAAGTTTCTTTGAAAGAATTCCCAGGATGAGTTGATGTTGGAGAAAGTGGCGATGGGAGACCAGTCTAGAAGTTTGATGGCTGCTTGGAGACCCTGCCAGTGAGCCTGAGTGAAATTCCGGACTCGACGGCGGTGAGGTGGTTCTCTAATAACAGCCAGAGAGATGTCCACTTTGACAAGGACGTGGTCAGAAGAACCGATTGGAGTTGAGGAAGAGCGGCACATATTTTCAGGGAAATTTGTCAAAATCAGATCCAGAAGAGATGGAGTACCGTTGGTTGAGATCTGGGTCAGGAAGTTGACCGATTGAGTCAGTCCCAATGAGTTGCAGAAGTCTTTTGCTGAGGTGCCATGGCAGATGAGAGAGGTACCCACACCCAGCCAACTGGCATGATGACAATTGAAGTCGCCACACATGAGGAAGAGAGAGTTCAGATGAGAGGATAGATGTTGGTCCATGTTTTCGGAAAGTGAGGTGTAAACGGAGTCATCACTGTTTGGTGGACGTTACAGCACACATATAAACATGAGGTGGGAGTGGAGGGGAAGCCGTAGCCAGAGGTATTCCTGTGGATGTGGGGGAGTGAGGGCAGTGCTTGGAGAGTGAGGAATCGAGTCTTTGATGAAGAGAGCAACTCCTCCACCAGGTCGAGGCTTAGGTCTGTCAAACCGGAGGAGGGAGTAACCAGGGAGAGATACTGGGGAGTCAGAAATGTCTTGAGGGAGGAAAGTTTCTGTGAGGCAGATTATGTCGGGTTTGTCAGTGGCAACTTGTATGGAAAGATCTGTCAGGTTTGAGCGAAGGCCCGGATATTTGAGGTCCATACTGTTAAGGAAGAGGGAGGGAAGGGGTGCTTTGGGTGCAGGGGATGGGAGGGGAGGGGAGGGTAGGACGAGTGAGAAGTGGTGGAGGTAGGTAGAGTTGTTGACAGTGTGTCAGAGATTGAAGAAGAGCTATGGGAGAGGGTCTGAAGTTGAAAAAAAAATGATGATTGAAGGAAAGTGAACATGCATGGCAAAGTGTTTTTTTTTAATTTTCGTTTATAAACACGATTAAAGACATTTCTTGAGGAATCCAATAAAGGAAAAAATAAGAGAATGGAGAGAAGAAATGTCATAACAGTTGGATTATTTCAACAAGGTATGAAGGAAAGGTCGAATTGAGAGCAGTCTGTTGAGATAGAAAAAGAGTAGTGAACTCTGATACAGTTATGAGAACCACACGTGTGAAAGAGGAAGATGAAGCATTATAAGAGACTGTTTTATTATTATTATTATTATTATTATTATTATTATTATTTTTTGATGGAAATTACATAAGATTAGGTGAAGGAAATATTGAAGAAAATATCATGAGGTGAATGGTGAATTTGGATCGGTAAATGCAGAGGGTGGAAACAGATCACGTGGTTACGGGAGACCCACGTGGTTACGGGAGGTGTATCGTTGAAAGTGAATTTATTTCTTCTCTTATTTTTTAAAAATCAGGATTGTGTAACATTTGGAAAAGCAAAGTTTGAAGTAAAATCGTGGAGGTGTATGGTGAATTTGGATCGGTAAACGCAGAGTGAAGCTGATGGATCAACAAAAAGTAACAGGAAGAGGGTAGAGAGACACGTGGTTCCAGGAGGTGTATAATTAGGAAGGATACAAGGAAAATTATTATTTTTTGATGGATTTTTGAAGATTGGATAAGGTTGGAGAATGGAAGGTTGTAGGAAGAAATTGTGAAGGTATTGGTGAGAGTGGGTCAGCTCAAATAGAAGAAAGATGGTGTGCGGCAGAAGAAGAGAAAGAAGAAGAGGGATTGGTACTTGTGGGTCTGGAGTGAGAAATGGTTGTTTTTTGTTTTTGGGTTTTTTCGTTTAAGACAAGAAACAGAGTCTGTTGTTGGGAGAATTATGCGGTCTGGTCAGTCAGAATTAGCCATTAGATCGAGAATATAGTCAGCCTGGAATAAATGGGGACAACGAGGTGATATTGTTGCGGAAATGGGCCCTTAGTGTGTTATTAAATATAGGATTAGCCCAGATCCCCCGTAAAATGCATGTTTAGCCAGGTTGTTTGGTAATGGGACGTTACATGTGTGTCGGGAGGTGTAGCAGGCTGTCCAATGTTCATACAGTGGTGGTGCACCGAGAGGCGCTTTCTTCTTCCTGCCCCCCTCTTAACCAGCCCCCACCCGGCACCTTGACAGTCAGTCAACAAGACGTGCCGGCAACCCATTGGCAGAGAGCTGCTGCAATCTCAAACGATGGACCAATCACGGGTCCCCGGTAGCGGTCCGAAAGGCCCACCCCGAAAGGCAAGGAAGGAACTGCTTTTGTGAGTCTGCGATCTGCGTTATGAGGAGTGGCTTGGCTGGCTGTTCCTCCTTGGCCATGGATCCAGCCTGCAGGTGATCCACAGGTTCAATCCTGAGTCCAGTCACGGGGCCTCTGACTGTCCTTACTCCCTGCGCGGCTGGACCACGTCGTCTTTCATTCCGTCGATCCGCCTGCGGAGCCCAACACCCAGATTTGGCCTGGTCTGGTGTACAGGCCAGGCCTGGATTTGCATACTGGACCTTTGAGAAACCACCTGGAACACACCGGATCGTTAGCTCTTGTGCCGTCGACCTTACAGGGGCTCTACGCGCCGAGGCTGGTGCGTGAGCGGTGCTGACAAAAGGACGTCATCGTCACCATCTTGCCACGCGGCATGCACGAGCGGTGCTGATAGGAGTATGAGCGCCATCTTGCCACGGTGCGTGCTCAAGCTGGGTGCTCGAATCCGACGACATCAGCTTGCCACGAGCCGCATTCGTGCCTCACACACTTTTCCTCTCGTCCATGAGGCACCACCAAGTACTCCGTGTCTTGTATGCATGTTGTCCAGGCCTAAGGTTTATTTTGCTAGGGCCCCCTTCGAAACCCGTATCCGTAGCTCCCTAGATAAGAACTGGTTATAGATGAATGACAACATTCGTGAATGCTTTGCTTGTGCTGTGCTCCCCGATGTTCCCCCAATAAATCTGGCTGATTCATACGAAAGTTGCCGCCTTGAATTTATTCGTGCCCCGCTGAGGAACAATCGCTCGATTTGGATGTAAAACCAAACTGGTTACGGACTGTGGCAGACTTCGCTCAGTCTCTGACAAACCCAGTCTGTAGCCGGGGTGTATATCCCCAACTGGCAAGGCACAGGGGTACTTTGGTATCGTGATCTGAGGCACGTGACCCGAGACCTGTGCTGAACTAGCCGGCGTTATAACCCCAGAGACGGCGGTGCTGTTAAGCGCCGCCGAATCATCAACAATATCATGAAGCACAGAAACATTCTATTGTCTGTAAAATAAACCCTGTATCATACCTGTATTGAGGTGTGGAAGCAAAACGTGGGCAATGCAGATCGAAGAGGTAAAAATAATGGAAATAATAGAGATGAGAATGATATGATGGATGAAGTAAAGAAAGAATTCTGAGCTCAGAAATCAGGAAGAGATTAAAAATCAATCTTGGTGAAGAAGAACTTAAAAGGAGACGACTTGGTTGGTGTCCTCATGTGCAACTAAGGTCAGAATAAGAAGCTGTAAATTTAAAGAAAGTAATAAAGCTCATGGTCGGTAGAAGGAAGAAAGCCAAGAGAGCATACAAAAAAAGACATGGATTGAAGATGTTAAAGATATGGAATGTTTGGGTTTGCACAAAACTGATGCAATGAATGGATAGATTTGTATGGAGCAATGCCACCATTGACCAACTATCCGAAAAAAGGGAAGAATGGTCCGATAACGTTGCTGTATGAACAAAAATGACGGCACTGTGGTCACAGCCTGCGACAAAATCTGGTAACGGCCGATTGGGAAGTAAAAGATAAATGCGCATTTAAAGCACCATTAAAAGATGAAAGCACAATTGGGAAACATATTTAATGCACAATTGAAAGATCAGCTCGACACCTCTCATCCATGTCAGCCTCCGCCACAGTTATATCAGAACTAGCTGATTCGTCACAGGGTCACGGATTGTTTAACTCCAATATGGGGCCATTGGAAAATTACATCATTTTTGGGGAGGCACATACAATGCACACTGATGGGCTTGATTAAACCTCACTAATAATTTTTATTCACTGTTGATCAGATGCTTCAAGGTCTCTCATCGTGAGTAACACTTGACCCAAACAAAGCCAAATAAAATCTGATGCAACAAACCCGAGCAGTGTATAAACATAATTGTCCTATAGGCCTGATGTCTTATGCCCACACTTTTTTTGTTCTTTTGTTCTTTTGTTCTTCTTCACTATCTCCCACTTATAATATCATTGCCCTGAGGGTAAACACTGGCCCTGAAGAACACAGTGATGTTCGCCTGTGCAAACTGCGCTTTGACCCATCCCTTTAAAATTGGAAAGTGGATGCGTTGAAATGAGTTAAGATAGTGGTTTTGAAAGAGCAGGTGTGGAGTGCAGAACTGCAGTTGCTGGGAACCACAGAGCTGAGCCACAGTCCAGTCCAGTGACTGGGTGGAGTCTCACTCAGACCGACCCCAGCCCTGTGGAGTCACCCCAGCTGGGCTCAACCATTGTCTCCATCACTGAGCGCACGAGTCCCTCTAGCCTGGGTGCACATGAAGTGGCACCATTTTTTCCTCCAACACAAAATTTTCTTTCCTCATTTATGAATCTCACTACAACGGGGATGTGAGACTATTGCAATGGCCCTGTCTGTGTGTGTTTCTTCACAACTGCTTGTCCGATTTGATGCAAAATTTTAAACATCGGACGATTGGAAGGGTTCCCCATGGATAATATTTTGTTGCTCACACGGTACAGCAGCCATATTGGATTAAAGGAAAAAAAATTGGACAATGTTTTTTCTGAAACCACACAACGAAATAAATTGAAACTTGGCATATGTCAACTCCCCATGGGGTATACAGGATGATAATGATGATGTAATCGATGAAGTATTATTCCAACCACAATTGGTTGGATTAACATCTTTATCCAAAATATCTGAAACTTCTTATATCTGATCTCTGACCGGATGTGAGTGAAGAATTAAATTTATGACGCTCATAACCAATGCCAAGAAACTATGTGACATAATAGGGTGCACAGTACATGTGTCATAATGGCAGATACTGGCCATAAATAATCGTGGCGTGTTTAGTTACTCCATGAGTGGCATTCGAGTTTGTTTGTTTGTTTGTTTGTTTGTTTGTTTGTTTATTTATTTATTTATTTATTAATTAATTAATTACTTTTCCCAGTGATTTTGCTTTCTTACTTTGCCTTTCCTTCCTCCACTGGGCTCTCTCTCTCTCTCTCTCTCTCTCTCTCTCTCTCTCTCTCTCTCTCTCTCTCTCTCTCTCTCTCTCTCTCTCTCTCTCTCTCTCTCTCTCTCTCTCTCTCTCTCTCTCTCTCTCTCTCTCTCTCTCTGTCTCTGTCTCTGTCTCTGTCTCTGTCTCTGTCTCTGTCTCTGTCTCTGTCTCTGTCTCTGTCTCTCTCTCTCCCCCCCTCTCTCTCTCTGGTTGTTATAGAACCCATGGCTGTAGTGCAGGAGTAAAGTCATTAGATGTATGTGTTTTATGTCTGTTCTGTGTTGACTATTGAGTTTCAGACGATTATTGTACCTCGTGCTTGCTCTGTCATCTCGACAGGAAAGTCAGCCGAAGAAGCAACTGTTGGTACGAGCATGAACGTGGAGGCCACGTGATTGTTGTCGCACTCGATTGGAATTTAGCCAAACGGGTCACTCAGATCATCTTGAGGAGTGACCATGATCTCAACACAAAGACAGTTACAATATTTATAATTTAGAGAGATGATTTAGACAGTGATATGAGGTCACAATATTTGAATTTCAAAACTTGTAAATGATGCAAAACTTGGAGGTAAGGTATTGGGGATGATTGGGGGGGGGGGGGCGTGATCAGATTCAGGTAAGCCTCGAGACCCTCGATACTTTCATAGAATGGGCAAAAGATAGGCATATGCAATTTAACAATAGGAAATGCAAGGTGCTGGAAATGGGTAAGAATATAATCTAATAGGAAGCTTTGGAGCAGGTGACACAGGAGAAGGGTCTGGGGTTGGTAATATAATATATCTGGGGGAAAGGGAGGAGCTGTGGGAGGGGGTAAATAGACCTTACACGATCTCGAGCAGCACTGTACTGGTCATCAATGATATTCAATATATCATTGATTGTTATCGACATGGTTTGATCATTTTGATGTGTCACTGATAACTAACATCACTGAATACTAAGTGTCAATGTATTACTGATGACCAGCATAGGTGATTATCACTGATGACAAACAGGGCAAAGTATCATTGATTACCAGCAGAGCATCACACGGGAGAGTGCATATATACCAGAAGCTCCCAAAATCGCTTTCGTCCACGAACCAAAAATTTGAAATCACATTCACCTTGTGACCCACATGGGACCAGTAACTACCATAAAAATTGTGGGAGAAAACGCTTTCGACGTGAAAAAGCGCCTCAAAAACCAGGACTTGTGAGAGGTTGACAATCTGGAAAGATCAAGTCGTCTTCGATAAATCAGAAGCCCTCGTGAGTCGCAACCCAAGTTCGGGTCACGACCCTGGATTTGAGAACCACCGTTACATTCCTCCGCCAGGCTGAACAGTTTACGTTTTGTACCCCACTGCGAGGCCATATCTGGATTCGGACCTTTACAAAGAATCGAATCGACTTGTTCTCATCACCGAACTAGCTCATCCACCGAGCTTTGACATAACTCGTCCAAAACTTTTTGTGATATCGTGTTATGTATCGTTTTTGGTCCTATCTATCAATGGTGAAGAATCACTTGAAAATAAACAGGTACCATACCGATACCATACCATTCCGATACCATACCATACCGATATCATACCATACCGATACCATACCATACCGATACCATGCAGGATACCATACCGATACCATGCAGGATACCATACCAATACCATGCAGAGACTGCACTGATACCATGCAGGATACCATACAGATACCATGCAGGATACCATACAGATACCATGCAGGGACCATACTGATACCATGCAGGATGCCATACCGATACCATGCAGAGACTGCACTGATACCATGCAGAGATACCATACCGATACCATGCAGAGACTGCATTGATACCATGCAGGATACCATACCAATACCATGCAGAGACTGCATTGATACCATGCAGGATACCATACCGATACCATGCAGAGACTGCATTGATACCATGCAGGATACCATACCAATACCATGCAGAGACTGCACTGATACCATGCAGGATACCATACCGATACCATGCAGAGACTGCATTGATACCATGCAGGATACCATACCGATACCATGCAGAGACTGCATTGATACCATGCAGGATACCATACCGATACCATGCAGAGACTGCATTGATACCATGCAGGATACCATACCAATACCATGCAGAGACTGCATTGATACCATGCAGGATACCATACCGATACCATGCAGAGACTGCACTGATACCATGCAGGATACCATACCGATACCATGCAGGGATCATACAGATACCATGCAGGGGCCATACCGATACCATACGGATACCATACCGATACCATGCAGAGACTGCACTGATACCATGCAGGATACCATACCGATACCATGCAGAGACTGCACTGATACCATGCAGGATACCATACCGATACCATGCAGGGATCATACAGATACCATGCAGGGGCCATACCGATACCATACCGATACCATGCAGAGACTGCACTGATACCATGCAGGATACCATACAGATACCATGCAGGGACCATACCGATACCATGCAGGATGCCATACCGATACCATGCAGAGATTGCATTGATACCATGCAGGATACTATACAGATACCATGCAGGGACCATACTGATACCATGCAGGATGCCATACCGATACCATGCAGAGACTGCATTGATACCATGCAGGATGCCATACCGATACCATGCAGAGACTGCATTGATACCATGCAGGATACCATACCGATACAATGCAGGATACCATACCGATACAATGCAGGATACCATACCGATACCATGCAGGATACCATACCGATACCATGCAGGATACCATACAGATACCATGCAGGATACCATCCCGATACAATGCAGGATGCCATACCGATACCATGCAGGATACCATACCGATACCATGCAGGATACCATCCCGATACAATGCAGGATGCCATACTGATACCATGCAGGATACCTTACAGATACAATGCAGGATGCCATACTGATACCATGCAGGATACCTTACAGATACCATGCAGGATACCATACCGATACAATGCAGGATACCATACCGATACAATGCAGGATACCATACCGATACCATGCAGGATACCATACCGATACAATGCAGGATACCATACCGATACAATGCAGGATACCATACCGATACCATGCAGAGACTGCATTGATACCATGCAGGATACCATACCAATACCATGCAGAGACTGCACTGATACCATGCAGGATACCATACCAATACCATGCAGAGACTGCACTGATACCATGCAGGATACCATACCAATACCATGCAGAGACTGCATTGATACCATGCAGGATACCATACCAATACCATGCAGAGACTGCATTGATACCATGCAGGATACCATACCAATACCATGCAGAGACTGCATTGATACCATGCAGGATACCATACCGATACCATGCAGAGACTGCACTGATACCATGCAGGATACCATACCGATACCATGCAGGGATCATACAGATACCATGCAGGGGCCATACCGATACCATACGGATACCATACCGATACCATGCAGAGACTGCACTGATACCATGCAGGATACCATACCGATACCATGCAGAGACTGCACTGATACCATGCAGGATACCATACCGATACCATGCAGGGATCATACAGATACCATGCAGGGGCCATACCGATACCATACCGATACCATGCAGAGACTGCACTGATACCATGCAGGATACCATACAGATACCATGCAGGGACCATACCGATACCATGCAGGATGCCATACCGATACCATGCAGAGATTGCATTGATACCATGCAGGATACTATACAGATACCATGCAGGGACCATACTGATACCATGCAGGATGCCATACTGATACCATGCAGAGACTGCATTGATACCATGCAGGATGCCATACCGATACCATGCAGAGACTGCATTGATACCATGCAGGATACCATACCGATACAATGCAGGATACCATACCGATACAATGCAGGATACCATACCGATACCATGCAGGATACCATACCGATACCATGCAGGATACCATACCGATACCATGCAGGATACCATACCGATACCATGCAGGATACCATACAGATACCATGCAGGATACCATACCGATACCATGCAGGATGCCATACCGATACCATGCAGGATACCATACCGATACCATGCAGGATACCATCCCGATACAATGCAGGATGCCATACCGATACCATGCAGGATACCATACCGATACCATGCAGGATACCATCCCGATACAATGCCATACTGATACCATGCAGGATACCTTACAGATACCATGCAGGATGCCATACCGATACCATGCAGGATACCATACCGATACCATGCAGGATGCCATACCGATACCATGCAGAGACTGCACTGATACCATGCAGGATACCATACAGATACCATGCAGGATACCATACCGATACAATGCAGGATACCATACCGATACAATGCAGGATACCATACCGATACAATGCAGGATACCATACCGATACCATGCAGGGACCATACCGATACAATGCAAGATGCCACACCGATACCATGCAGGATACCATACCGATACCATGCAGGATACCATACCGATACAATCAATGCAGGATGCCACACCGATACCATGTGCGTAACATGCAAGATGCTGGAACCCGATGCCAAGCAGGTACCATGGTGCCAGGGCTTGAAGAACAAACAGCTCACTGACCACTGAGCAAATGGTCACCATCAATCTCTGTGGGATACAAATGCAGCAGAAGTTCCCCAAATATTTTGGTTCTTGGCCTAACTCGAAACAGGGGACTGGCAGGATGGCCGAGAGGGACACACGCTCACCAATCAGCTGTCTCCCTTTGGTTTGAATCCTGACCGAGCTATAAACTCTCCTCCCGGTGCTTCACAGGCAGCTTGGTTCATCAATGTGTGTGTGCCGTCCCTCGGATGGACGTGATACTGGACGGCCCGTCCATGGTATTGGTTGGTGTATGTTAAAGACCCCACGGTGTCCTTCATGAAGACCAAGCCGGCTGTCCCCGTCCCCGAACATACTCCAAATTCCTACGCGAACCAGCAGAGGGCATTGCATCCCCGCAGCCTTGCGCGTTGCAGGTATACAGTATACAGTTAAGAATGATCAGCAGTTCCTGAGTTGTGTACCATATTCTGGACGAGGCTTCATCCCGAGGGTGTTGTCAGATTCCACCACGTGTGCGTTATTGCGTACGTAATTAATAGACGTGCCCGTTCGCTTCAACCACGGCACTGCGAGCCTATTAATGTTTGAGGGTGTCAGTTCGATGGTTCATTCGGGTCGAACGTCGATTCGAGTGAGTTTCGTGAGATTATTTTTTTTGTCACGTCAAGCGGTGGAAGTGGAACGCGCGCGCGGGCCGCGTGACGTCTCGGTGTGTGACGTCACGCGCGTTTTTCGGCGTGACGTCACGCGCCGAGTGTCGGGTCAAAGGCGGCGCGGACGCCGCTCACTCACTGGTCGTCATGAGATTCGGACGGGGATTCGTGCTGGGATGGCGACGTTGCGTGGCCGACTCGCTCGATGCTTCGTCGCGGTTGAAAAGCGCAGGTTCGTGAGGGGGAACGTCCTGTGAGGGATTGTTTTGGTTGTCGACGATGAGGGAGTTGCATCCATCACTGTTGTGAACGCGAAACGAACATGAATTCCCGTTTCTCTGAAAGTCGAGACGCGCTCCGGGTATTTACTGTATTTTGATTCACCGTCGGGGTACGTTCGATGGAGTCGGTGTTCGTGGTGGAAAACTCGAGTCCGGTCCATCGGTTCGCACTTTCAGGTACTCGTCCTCTCATTGTTTGGCGGTAACGACTCAGTTAGTGAACGTCGGCTGTTTGCAGGTAGGATGGGTTGCCGTGGTGGAGACGGGTACCGGGAGTGTGCGGGGATGCGGATGCCACCACAGACATCATGGATTCCCGAGCATGGATAGAAGAGACCGGTACGTGGGCCTTGCACTTCAACGTCGTGGAGGTGTTTGTTTATCTTGTGATTAAAAGGTATTTGGTTAAAATGAGCATCTCTGATTGATGAGTCACACGCACAGTGTGACGTCGGTTCAAAATGACACGTTCACATACTTGTTCAAATATTTCCTCCTTGTGGATTTTTTTCGAACATTGTGCACACTTGTCATTCCGGACGCGGCCGCCGGGCTGGTCCCTGGTTGATGGACACGGCCGTCAGACTGGTGGACACGGCCGTCACGTTGGTGGACACGGCCGTCAGACTGGTGGACACGGCCGTCAGACTGGTGGACACGGCCGTCACGCTGGTGGACACGGCCGTCAGGCTGGTGGACACGGCCGTCAGGCTGGTGGACACGGCCGTCAGACTGGTGGACACGGCCGTCAGACTGGTGGACACGGCCGTCACGCTGGTGGACACGGCCGTCAGACTGGTGGACACGGCCGTCAGACTGGTGGACACGGCCGTCAGGCTGGTGGACACGGCCGTCACGCTGGTGGACACGGCCGTCAGACTGGTGGACGCGGCCGTCAGGCTGGTGGACACGGCCGTCAGACTGGTGGACACGGCCGTCAGGCTGGTGGACACGGCCGTCACGCTGGTGGACACGGCCGTCACGCTGGTGGACACGGCCGTCAGGCTGGTGGACACGGCCGTCGGGCTGGTGGACACGGCCGTCGGGCTGGTGGACACGGCCGTCGGGCTGGTGGACACGGCCGTCGGGCTGGTGGACACGGCCGTCGGGCTGGTGGACACGGCCGTCACGCTGGTGGACACGGCCGTCAGGCTGGTGGACACGGCCGTCAGACTGGTGGACACGGCCGTCAGGCTGGTGGACGCGGCCGTCAGACTGGTGGACACGGCCGTCACGCTGGTGGACACGGCCGTCAGACTGGTGGACGCGGCCGTCAGGCTGGTGGACACGGCCGTCAGACTGGTGGACACGGCCGTCAGACTGGTGGACACGGCCGTCAGGCTGGTGGACACGGCCGTCACGCTGGTGGACACGGCCGTCGGGCTGGTGGACACGGCCGTCGGGCTGGTGGACACGGCCGTCGGGCTGGTGGACACGGCCGTCGGGCTGGTGGACACGGCCGTCGGGCTGGTGGACACGGCCGTCGGGCTGGTGGACACGGCCGTCGGGCTGGTGGACACGGCCGTCGGGCTGGTGGACACGGCCGTCACGCTGGTGGACACGGCCGTCACGCTGGTGGACACGGCCGTCGGGCTGGTGGACACGGCCGTCGGGCTGGTGGACACGGCCGTCGGGCTGGTGGACACGGCCGTCACGCTGGTGGACGCGGCCGTCAGGCTGGTGGACGCGGCCGTCACGCTGGTGGACACGGCCGTCAGACTGGTGGACACGGCCGTCAGGCTGGTGGACGCGGCCGTCAGACTGGTGGACACGGCCGTCACGCTGGTGGACACGGCCGTCAGACTGGTGGACGCGGCCGTCAGGCTGGTGGACACGGCCGTCAGACTGGTGGACACGGCCGTCAGACTGGTGGACACGGCCGTCAGGCTGGTGGACACGGCCGTCACGCTGGTGGACACGGCCGTCGGGCTGGTGGACACGGCCGTCGGGCTGGTGGACACGGCCGTCGGGCTGGTGGACACGGCCGTCGGGCTGGTGGACACGGCCGTCGGGCTGGTGGACACGGCCGTCGGGCTGGTGGACACGGCCGTCACGCTGGTGGACACGGCCGTCGGGCTGGTGGACACGGCCGTCGGGCTGGTGGACACGGCCGTCGGGCTGGTGGACACGGCCGTCGGGCTGGTGGACACGGCCGTCGGGCTGGTGGACACAGCCGTCACGCTGGTGGACGCGGCCGTCAGGCTGGTGGACGCGGCCGTCAGGCTGGTGGACGCGGCCGTCACGCTGGTGGACGCGGCCGTCAGGTTGGTGGACACGGCCGTCGGACTGGTGGACACGGCCGTCGGGCTGGTGGACACGGCCGTCAGACTGGTGGACACGGCCGTCGGGCTGGTGGACACGGCCGTCGGGCTGGTGGACACGGCCGTCGGGCTGGTGGACGCGGCCGTCGGGCTGGTGGACACGGCCGTCGGGCTGGTGGACACGGCCGTCGGGCTGGTGGACACGGCCGTCGGACTGGTGGACGCGGCCGTCACACTGGTGGACGCGGCTGTCAGACTGGTGGACGCGGCCGTCAGGTTGGTGGACACGGCCGTCAGGTTGGTGGACACGGCCGTCGGACTGGTGGACACGGCCGTCGGGCTGGTGGACACGGCCGTCAGACTGGTGGACACGGCCGTCGGGCTGGTGGACACGGCCGTCGGGCTGGTGGACACGGCCGTCGGGCTGGTGGACACGGCCGTCGGGCTGGTGGACGCGGCCGTCGGGCTGGTGGACACGGCCGTCGGGCTGGTGGACACGGCCGTCGGGCTGGTGGACACGGCCGTCGGACTGGTGGACGCGGCCGTCACACTGGTGGACGCGGCTGTCAGACTGGTGGACGCGGCCGTCAGGTTGGTGGACGCGGCCGTCAGGTTGGTGGACACGGCCGTCGGACTGGTGGACACGGCCGTCGGGCTGGTGGACACGGCCGTCAGACTGGTGGACACGGCCGTCGGGCTGGTGGACACGGCCGTCGGGCTGGTGGACACGGCCGTCGGGCTGGTGGACGCGGCCGTCGGGCTGGTGGACACGGCCGTCGGGCTGGTGGACACGGCCGTCGGGCTGGTGGACACGGCCGTCGGACTGGTGGACGCGGCCGTCACACTGGTGGACGCGGCTGTCAGACTGGTGGACGCGGCCGTCAGACTGGTGGACGCGGCCGTCGGGCTGGTGGACACGGCCGTCGGGCTGGTGGACATAATTTATACCGATAAATACAGTAATTTATACCGATACATACAGTAATTTATACCGATACATACAGTAATTTATACCGATACATACAGTAATTTATACCGATAAATACAGTAATTTATACCGATACATACAGTAATTTATACCGATACATACAGTAATTTATACCGAGCCTTCACATCCTCTGAATGTATTCTTCCTAAAATTGTTAGTACACACCTGCACCACAACCAATTCCCCTCCACCATGACCTGACAAAATGTCATCCAGTAATCGATCAATATCCCTCACCTCCGTCCCTCTGAAACAACACAAAATCCTATCTTTTCCATCCCTGCCACAAAATGAAGTTCACATACCCAAATGCCTCATCCCTGACACAAACAATCTTCCTGGCATCCCACCCTGGCCTCCCTCCCCACAGCATGTCCCAGCACAAACTATCTCCTTGACCTCTCCATCCAATGCCCACCACCACACACCCACACCGCTGCTCATAGTATCTGCACCACAACCCTCACGCCCACACGCAGCCCCCACATTGGCACCCACACCCACAGCACCACCACTGGCACCCACACCTGCAGTACCCCCACTGCCATCACCCTCACTTGAAACACACCCAACATCGTCATTATAACCCTCATTCCTACCCACCAACTCCACATTCCCACCTGCACCCACTGCACCAAGACTGACGTCTGCACCTGCCATACCCCATCTGTCACTCGTCCCCTCTGCACCTACAAAGCCGTCAAAACACACTGCACTCCCACACTGCTTGCACCTGCCACCCACCTCCCCCACCACAAACGCCCGCACCTGGCGAAGACCCCCTCTCCCGCTGAACATGACCAATCCTCTTCAGCGAATCCTCTAGCTTCTGACAAGTCCTGCAAAGTTTTTGTCCCTTTCCTCAACTCATCCTCCAAAGCCCAGAGACAAGCCACCTCTAAGCATTTACCATTTTAAAGACCCCTCTCCCTCCCCTCTCCTCTCCCCTCCCCTTTCCCCTCCCTTTCCCCTCCCCTCTTCCTCTCTCCTCTCTCCCTCCCTCTCCCTCTCTCCCATCCCCTCTCCCCTCTCCCCTCTCCCCTCCCCCTCTCCCCTCCCCCTCTCCCCCTCCCCTCTCCCCCTCCCCTCTCCCCCTCCCCTCTCCCCTCCCCTCTCCCCCTCCCCTCCCTCTCCCCTCCCCCCTCCCCTCCCCCCTCCCCTCCCCCTCCCCTCCCCCTCCCCTCCCCTCTCCCCTCCCCTCTCCCCTCCCTCTCCCCTCCCCTCTCCCCTACCCTCTCCCCTACCCTCTCCCCTACCCTCTCCCCTACCCTCTCCCCTACCCTCTCCCCTACCCTCTCCCCTACCCTCTCCCCCTCTCCTCCTCCCCTCCACTCTTCCTCTCCACTCCACTCATTACCAACCCGAATACCACCCACATATTGCATCCAAGACACTTTTTTATAACTGCTCATGCATTTGTTCTGGGCCTTACACTTGTTCAGCGACATTTGCTTTGTCTTGTCCTTGTTGTCGTCTTCTTCTTCTCATCCCTCTGCTTCTTCTTCTTCTTGTCCTTCTACTTCTCCTCGTCCTTCTTCTTCTTTTCTTCTTCTTCTGCTCGTCCTTCTTCTTCTCGTCCTTCTTCTTGTTCCTCTCATCCTTCTTATTCTTCCTCTCGTCCTTCTCCTCCTCATCTCCTCCTCAGGTTGATCATCATCATGCTTGTCACTCAGTCGATACGACATTGCCAATGAGATCCATCTCTCTGTTGTCATTCTTCGGGCATTTCCTGTTGCAAAGATCCACTCTGTCCCCACACCTATCCTCCAACCTTGCCTTCCATGAATGCCAAATCCATCTCCATGGCTGACGTGTCATGTGACTGCCCACCTCGGGAGCACTCCCATGAGACTGCCCAGACCTGTCAGTAGAGAACACTGTGGATCCTTCACCCCTGTCTTCAATCAGATGCTTGAAGGTCTGGAAAATAGGGCTTGCACCAAAAACTCCCCAATCAGGCTACCCAACCCACTCGTCAGGATTAGAACTGGATCACTGCCCTGGGCAAATCTTGGAGAGGCCCCCATGCTCGGACCTGTTGTCGTACTCAAAGCGAATCCCCGTTGAAGCGCCAGATACACATAGACCAGATCGCCAGTGAACCTGCTGCCGACCCTCCCTCCCGAACCCGGCAAGAGCAGACTTACTTGGCGGCTCCACCTCTGTGAACGGACTCGGCAGAGGTGCTTTCTTGACTTTTGTTGGCTTTCTGGCTGGCCACTGCCTTGTTGGTCGCTCCACATCCCTTCTTGGTCTTCGTAGATTTTATTGTATGGATCATATCTGACTCGTCATCCACTAAATGGTCAAATCAGTTTGTGATAGCACAACCAAAATCATTTTGCAGAATTCCCAGTATAATGTCTCTTAAGCACAGGACTGCGCTTCAATGCAGAGCATTCAAAAAGCGCCGCGTTTACACAGTGTGATGCAAGTTGGTGGCCACCCTGCCAAATGCATTGTAGACTCGTTTAAGGTGGGACGTGCAGGTCACTCTTCACCAACACACTGCGGATCACAAAGGGGGTTTCTCCAGGCTGTAGCATGCAAAACCAATGCGCCAGTGCACGGGACCAGGACAGCTTCCACTCCTCCACCGTCTTGTTCTGTCGCTTGGTCACCGTGTAAGGTTGCTTCGTACTTCCTACTGCTATGCTCCCAAGGCTTAATTCTCAATCCCACACTCGCAAATGGAAAATGACCCATCTTTTAAAAGGAATTCTCTGCACAGCCTTTCTTAAAAAAAAACACCCAATTTTTAACCTGCACATGAAGCACAAATTGGAGTGAAGCAATTGGTTCACTCTGTCTGTCTCTGTCTGTCTACAGATGCCAGTCTATGAGAGAGGAACGACTTAATTTCAATTAAATTATATATTTTGAACACAAAAATGCGAATCGGATCATGAACTGGAACACGAACCTGCAGTTTAGCCATACTTTGGCTCTGAATTTAGCAAATTATACAGAATCTCGTCCTGAGTGTGCATGGGCACAGAGGAGTGAGGTTATTATTTTCATCTGGTGACCTGGTTGGCAGTCAAAGAACACTGAAAATCATTCCAAACAGGAAACTTACCATCTTTAGGGGCATCATGAATAACACAAACAACAGGCACAAATAAAATAATGAATGTAACGTGTTAAATAATGTTGTGTAAAAGAGGGTGCATCAATGGTGGTACATTTCTGAAAAAAAAATAAAAATTTTCTTTTCTTTTCTTTTTTTTCTACAACTTTAAAAACTTTTTAGTTTATTTCAGTTGAATTTTACTTGCGCATTACCTGTCGGTAAAAGCCTTGCTTGAGAGTCTGTCAAATAGTTATTTGGGTCGTGTATAAACTGTATACCGTGTATAAACTGTATACGGTCGTGTACTACCAAGCTAACGGCATAGAGGATGATGCCAGGAAGAAAGCAATCCTGATGTCGGTATGCGACAGCGAGACGTTTATGATTCTGAAGAATCTCGCCATGCCCAGGACAACGATGGATTTAACACATGCCGAGCTTGTGGCATCTATGAAGAAGCCCTCACCCTCACTTGAAACACACCCAACATCGTCGTTTAAGGTGGGACGTGCAGGTCACTCTTCACCAACACACTGCGGATCACAAAGGGGGTTTCTCCAAGCTGTAGTATGCAAAACCAATGCGCCAGTGCACGGGACCAAGACAGCTTCCACTCCTCCACCGTCTTGTTCTGTCAATGATTGAGGGTGTGAAGCCACATCCTCAGTCATTGTGAGTCGATTCAATTTTTACATGTGTCGACAAACCTCGACACAGTCCATTTCGGCATTCATAGCTCACCTGAAACACCTTGCCCAGCATTGCCAGTTTGGTGCTACATTCGACGACATGCTAAGGGACTTGCTTGTAGTGGGAGTGGAACAAGATCGAATTTGCCAGCACCTACTTGTTGAACGGACTCTGACATTTTCCAGTGCTAAGGACATTGCTATCGCGATGGAGTGTGCAGACAAAAATGCTGCAGAAATTGCTCGCTGCATCGCATTCCAGCCTGGAGCTGACCTGTCATCTGTCAATCTTGTGGAACAACATCCAACCAGAAAATCCAACGCCAAAACGCATGGAAACTGCTTGGTGGCTGGTGCAGGTAAATGCTGTTTCCGCTGCAATGGTGAGCATTCTCCCACTACGTGCTGTTTCAAGAATTCCGCTTGCAACTACTGCCACAAGGTGGGTAATATTGTTGTGTTTGCCGGGTTTGGGGGCGAGGAACGACCGCCAGATGGAGCAGTTGGGTCGTCTCCCACCGAACACCCGGAATTGAAGGTCATCACCCTGGATAACTCCGAAGTCGACGGGTCGCTTAATGGACCATGGACGCCAATATTTCAACCGCGTAGCGTAGGGTTATTCATCTTCAGCCAAAATACCTAAGTCACGAGGCGATTTGAACTACCGGGGAAACCACACCCTCGGCCGGCTTTGTCCGAACTGAGTCACTGTTACCGACTCGGATTCGGCGTAACCGAGCGGGAATTACCAAAGCCGCGCTGGCCCAAATAACAATTTACGGCACAATTGGCCCCACTATAACTCAAACCCGAACCATGCGAGGCCAATGAGAGAAAGCAGAGAAAACGAGCAGGTACTTAACAAGAGGGTTTATTTTACAAATAATAATCAGAGAGGGAGACACAGAGCAGGGTTAAACCGACTAAAATGCAATGTGCAACTAGAACGGGCACTCAGTAGAGCGCATACCTTCGCCAATGCTACATCCCCCCCCCAGAAACCGTTGATTGTGAGGGTATTTAATCCCATACCACATCTGCCATCTCATATGTGTTATGATGGCTTAAAAACAATAAATTTCCTGCTGTTTGACACCGATTCATGTACATTGTACAATTTCTGTATGAACTCCCTGACCTTTTTGGGTGTCGGTGTCAAGTCAATCTGATGACAACTGGTCACATTATAAGATATTATTTTCTGGCATTTTAGGGGCATTTAGCACACATGAGTTTCTGTTTTTCTAAATAAGTTATTTATTGTGAACAAACAAACATTCATTGTACAAAAATGACGATTTTGACCTTTTCATGACCTTGACCTTGAACTTTGACCCGATCACTCCCAAAATCTAATCAAATGGTCCTCGGATAATAACCAATCATCCCACCAAATTTGCTGCGATTCAGTTCAATACTTTTGGAGTTATGCGAATAACAAACAAACAAACAAACACACATATTCACAAATAAATAAATAAATAAATACGCAGCGATCAAAACATAACCTTCGCAACAAAGTTTGCGAAGGTAATAAGCAAGGCACTTATGCAGTTCTACTTATAAGACTTACCACACACACACACACACACACACACACACACACACACACACACACACACACACACACACACACACACACACACACACACACACGCACAAAAAGAAATTGCGCCAACTGGCCTTTATTCAGACACTTCCAGCTGCGGAGGATAGGCAAGCTGGGGGTTAGAGTTTGGTCGGGTACCTGGCCGCCTCGTGCGGTTTTACCGACCCGCACTTGTGGAGCTCGGAGTCCGTGGAAGGGAACGGGGATCCCCAACTCGAGCGCTCCAACACAACCCACCACGGTGGGACTCGAACCCACGAACCAGAATCCAACGAGCGCAGCCAGGATCCTACGAATGACCCGGCCAGCCACGAACGATGACCGACGACCAGGAGAGCCCAGCAGACCAGAAGCAAGGAACGACCTCCAAGGAACCAAGGAAACCCCCCCGGATACAGCTCGCGATTCTTCTTATCCCTCCTCCGTGTGGGGTGGAGGGATCCGCTCTTGGGTAACTCGTCTCCGGAATGAACGGGGCGTTTTCGGGTGTCGTGGTGGCCAGCCGCGATTGGAGGAGGGGTGTGTCGGCATCTCGGTGCTCCTCCCCCAAGAGAGGCCCTGTTGTGTTCCCCAGTGTCGACAGGGGCGACCTTCTTTGATGGGGCGGAGTCAGAGCTCCGAGGCAAGGCGGGGGCTCCACCCACGTCCGTAGTCAGAAACACGTGTGTCATGGTGCCGTGGTGTGAAG
This sequence comes from Eptatretus burgeri, assembly GCF_056783735.1. Taxonomy (NCBI): domain Eukaryota; kingdom Metazoa; phylum Chordata; class Myxini; order Myxiniformes; family Myxinidae; genus Eptatretus; species Eptatretus burgeri. The sequence goes on from NC_140964.1 coordinate 114,745,766, forward strand.
TGAAAGTTGGGCGGGTGAAGCGCTTGTTCGCTCGCAGAGTGGGAGGAAGAGTGAAGTGAGGGTTTTGTTGGCGTTGGTAAATTTAAAGATGTAAAAATCCTGACTATAAAAGAAACCCGCAGTGCACACATGAAATTAATCCATTAGACATAGGGGAGGGATTCTAACTATCCACATATACTTAACGAGATAACTGAACTATGGGACTGCCGACTGTGTGCAAAAGGTTTCCAAATTCGTAACAATATTGCCTCTGCAAGCTTGTCTCGAAAACGGAGGGCAAGGAGAGCCGAATACAAAACCAACCTCCTTGACTCGGAGCATAACCAAGAAGACGTGACTGTTGGAGACAGCCCCAACAGCCACAGTGTTAAGTCTTTTGACCTTTTCCACAGAGTCCAGCAGACAGTCTACTCCTATACTGGTTATCGTAGATATAGACATTCGGACCGTGGAAATGGAGGTAGACACGGGTGCTGCCGTCTCACTCATGAGTGAAGCAGCTTTCCGTAACCTGTGAGGGAATTCTGAACAACCCAGCCTCCGTTGGTCCCCGATCCGACTCACTACATATATCGGTGAGTCAATACAAGCCCACGGGTCGTGTGATGTCACAGTAACTTACGGCAACAACACTCACCAATTATAACTCTTGATCATCCCCGGGGATGGACCCACACTTCTCGGACGAAACTGGCTCTGTTGTCAAACTCAATTGGGAACACATTCATCGACTGCAGGCTTGCAAGCCACCAACCGTACTACAGCACCTCCTCACGAGATACCTGGACGTCTTCAAGTATGAACTCGGGATATTTAAGGGTTTCACTGCCAAGCTCAATGTTGAAAAAGATGTGAAGCCAATTTTCTGTAAAGCACTTCCAGTTCCTCTCACCTTGCAAGAGAAGGTTGATGCAGAATTAGCCAGACTGGAAAAGTTAGGTGTCATTGAGTCAGTTCAGTAGTCAAATTGAGCTGCACCAATTGTTCATGTTGTGAAGGCAGACAAATCGATACGACTTTGTGGGGATTACAAAATGTCGATCAACAAATGTTCCACCTTGGACAAATATCCCATACCAAGGATTGAATACTTATATGCAAAACTAAGCGGAGGACAGTCCTTCACCAAGCTTGCCATGAGATCGGCTGACCAACAAGTCGTTCTGGATGAGGATTTCAAAGAATATCTCACCATCAACACGCATCGGGGGCTCTACAGATACAACCACCTGAGTTTTGGTGTCAAATCGGCACCAGGAATCTACCAACATTGTATGGATAGCCTGTTCGCTGCTGAACCACTTGTTTACCAACATGACATCCTAGTCACTGGCCGCTCAGAGCTTCATCATCGTGACAACCTCGAACATGTGCTGCGCATTATCTCCGACTCCGTACTACGTCTGCGGAGAGACAAGTGCGAGTTCATGGTTCCGTCTGTGACCTATTTGGGCCATCGCATCGATGCCGAGGGCTTACATCCCACTGAAGAGAAGATCAGAGCAATCAAAGACGCCCCAGCTCCAACCAACATTTCTGAACTCGAGGCTTACATTGGCATGCTGCAGTACTACAGCAGGTATATCCCAAACATTGCTACCATGCTTGGCCCACTGTATTGACTGTTATAAAAAGACATCAGCTGGAAATGGGACATTCCAGAGTCATCAGCCTTCCAGAAGTCAAAAGACATGCTGCAGTGTTCAAATGTGTTAGTTCACTATGACCCAGACAAAGACATGGTCCTATCGTATGACTCGAGTCAGTACGGGTTTGGTGCTGTTTTGTCACACATCATGCCAGATCACACAGAGAGACCAATCGCATTCGCATCTCATACACTGTCCCCATCTGAGAAGAACTCCAGTCAGCTGGACAAAGAAGGACTTGGCATTGTATTCGGAGTTAAGAAATTTCACCAGTACGTCTTCGGTCGACATTTCATGATTTACACGGACCGCAAACCACTGATTAGTTTGTTTGGTCCAACAAAAGCTACCTTAGAGGTCTTACCACCTCGGATCATACGTTGGTCACTTTCACTCTCGGCATATGATTACGACATTATGTACAGACCTGGCTCCACAATTTCAAATGCAGACGCCATGAGTCGCCTGTCACTTCTGGACACAGTGGTTAACCCCCCTGCACCTGGCAGCGTGATGTCTCTGATGGAATTTTTGAATGACAACTCAATCAATGCCAACCAGATACGGACCGACACCAGGCGTGACCCACTTATTTCCAATGTCATTCATGTTACTGGGCAAGGGTGGGGCTTTCGACACGATGCTGACCCTGAATTGTATTCGTACAAGGCCAGGCAGAATGAACTAAGTGTCGAGAATGGTTGCTTGCTGTGGGGATGCCGAGTGGTCATTCCCCCAAACTTGCGCACAAAGATTTTGGATCAGCTTCACGATTGTCATCTCGGCATTGTAAGAATGAAATCGCTGGCACGGAACTATGTCTGGTGGCCTCACCTTGACTCTGACAAAGAACAGCATGTGAAACATTGTTATCCATGCCAAAGCAGTCGAAATGCCCCTGCATCCCTGGGAATGGCCCACTGAACCATGGCAGAGGATTCATCTTGACTACGCTGGATCCATCGAAGACCATATGATTCTTATTGTTGCGGATGCTCACACAAAATGGATCGATGCCTTTGTAACACGTATAGCAACCTCACACGCGACTATAGAGAGGCTGCGCCAGTGCTTTGCCACTCATGGTTTGCCACACATGATAGTCACTGACAATGGAACCTGTTTCTCAAGCTCTGAATTCACTGAATTCACCTGCCTGAACGGTATAATTCACAAGTTTGTGAGCTCACACCATCAAGCTTCAAATGGATTCTCCGAAAGCTCTGAGTTTCATCAAGTCTGGTCTAAATAAGATACACGGTGGAAGCCTTCAGACCAGACTATCACGTTTGCTTTTCACTCACCGCATCACTCCCCACACTACAACGGTGGTGACACCAGCTGAGCTGCTGATGAAATGACGTTTGTATACACGACTGGATTGTCTAATACCAGACGTGGCATCGGTCGTGCATCAAAATCAGTGGAAACAGTAACTTCATCATGACAAACATGCAGTATAGTGCTCTATAAACATCAGGGACCTGGTGTTTGTGAAAAACTTTGGTCGCGGAAAGGCTTAGCTACCAGGGAGGGTTCACAAAAACAAGAGACCGTTGTCCTGCAAGATCAAACTCGAGGACAATCGATTCGTCCAGAGACACCTTGATCATGTCCGGTATCGGTCTTGTGATCCTGTGATCTTCACAAATGATGTCTCGCCACTCCCTGAACCTGTGAAGAGCAACATTAGTGCTGCAGATGGTACTGCACCACTCCCTGAGGCTGACCCCAATAACGCCGTTGCAGCGCCACCAGCATCTGTTGGCTTTGTACCCCGACGATCATGAAGAGTTCCAAAGGCGCCTATCCGCCTCGATTTGTAGCTGTTACTCATATATTCATGATCTTTGTATTATTTACGAGTGTCTTCATTTCTCTTGTGTTCATCTTTAATGCATTTTCACACTTAATGGGAGGGGGAGATGTCATGTATTCATGTATGCGGTCATCGCGAGGCGGGAACATGGCGGCATGAGGAGGCTGGACTCATGAATGGTTCTAAGGTTTCTGTGTTTGGAGCACAATAAAAGATTGATGGGGCATTCAAACTGCTTTCCCTGTCTGATACATTACACACCAACATAATGTCTGTCATGGAGAAATTGTGGGAGGAGTCAGGCGAAACTGTTTAACTAATCGGTGGAACTTGGACGCACGCACAGCTACTTTTATAGGATAGACTAGTGAGGGACCTGTGCTATGCACAGGAGGGGGCCTTGTTGTTGTTGGTCTCCTCCTCTTCCCTTTTATAAGGAGTGAGGTCTGATGGCACCAAGCTTCTGCCCTACCTTGACCACGATACTCCTACATGTCCCTCTGCCCTCAGACAAATCCCTCCACTTTCCAACCACCCCAACCTTACGGATATCCCTCCTCACACAATCCTTCAATCTCAACCGCGGTCGACCTCTTTTCCAACCTAACTTGCTCCCTCCATCTATCTGCTTTCTTTGCCATTCTCTCTCTTCCCCCACCGCACAAAGTGTCCAGCCAATTTCAGCCAGCATTTCATCAAGCTCATCTGCACACCAATCTCCTTCTCTCCACCCTCTTCACTCTGGCAATCCCCCTGACCCAGTTGTTCTCACAAACCTGCAGCCTCTGTTGTTGTCTCTCTGTCAGTGCCACCGTCTCCAGGCCGTAAAGGTAGGCCGTGTTATACACAACATCAGAACCTTACTTTATAATGTGCTTGATGGTATAATTTTAATAATAATATAATATTAAAATTAAATTTTCTTGATATGCCTCAAAAAGTTAGGGGGTTCAATTTGGTTTAATTAATGGGCCTAATTTAGTCATGAATAAATGATCAGCAGCATGTTGTTTTGATGAGCCCAAAACAAGGGTGAAATCTCGATCAATATCTCTACTTTCGTTTCTTCCTGACCATAGGCTTTAATCTCAGTCTGCAAAGGCTTAAGTGCCATATGGATGCCTCCAAGTTTGGAGGTGATGTGTTGGCATAATCGATGTACATGACATCAGCTTCTTTGGTTGAATTTAATATTCCTGGCTGAAAACCTCCTGATTTGTGATCAGCAGGGCAGAGACAATGTGCTCGTGGTGCAGGTGACACTTGTTGCTGGCAGGTTATGCAGCAAGTGCTGTGATGGGACTCGATCTGTGCCCTGCTTCTTCATCAAGTTTGGGGGTTCGATTTGGAATGCATATATATATATATATATATATATATGTGTGTGTGTAAAGTTGAAAGTGTGTTTGTCTGTGACCTATGCATGCGAAAAGTACTGGACTGATCCTCACCAAACTTCACATGCTGACAGAACATGTACCCGGGAGTGTCCCGAGTGACATCAATGACAAAATGTAAAATAATTGTACTTCCGACTTCCGGTTTCCGAATTATGACGTCATCACCTGATTTCGTAACGTTAATTTTTCAAGTTCAGCCAGTTGATATGGGGCCAATGCCATATACAACATATCTAACATGATTTTAAGTTTTTGTTTGTCTTTGTTTGTTTGTCTGCACGCGCTAATCTCCTGAAAGGTGAAAGATAGGAGCTAACCACTGAAACAAAAAATGTCGGGATGAGCCCCGGGAAGGTTATAGGCTATGTGCAAGGCCCCTCGGCGGGGGGGGGGGAGGGAGGGGGTGTGTTTCCCCCTCATCAACCCCCTTAGCCTATGACTGCCATGGCCCAATAGGGAACTGAGACTGTGCTCGCGTCAGACATATATATATATATATATATATATATATATATATATATATATATATATATATATATATATATATATATATATATATATATATATATATATATATATATATATATAAAAGATTAAATTCATTCAAAAAGAACCCTGGCAGCGCCGGGTGCATTCACCGAGTATATTTTATAAAGCACTGACTGACTGACTATAAAGATCGATGCCTTTCGGGTGACGGAGAAAGCTGAAATTTTGCCTGCCGATGGACATCGAAACCAGTACACCAGAAAAAAGTCACAGAATTGTCGGATAGTATCCATCAATGAAAATATAAAAAAATGAAAAAAAAATGCAGGTGGGTGACCTGAGACGATTGGGAAGCATGGTAATTTTGTTTGCTGACGGACATCGAAGCCGATGCACCAGGAAAAAGTCACAGACTCGTTGGGTAACAGCCATAAATGAAAATATATATTGATGAAAAAAAGAAGCAAATCAAATGCAGGTGAGCGAGCTGAGACAATGGGGAAACACGGTTCATATGTTTCGACAATCTGTAATTACATCCCGCTAGTAATATATAAAGCTCTTTCTCACTCACTCACTCACTCACTGGCTCACTGACTGATATTGAAGCAGTGGCGTGCAGAGGTCTGGTGATGCCCGGGGCAAATCTTGATTGTATGCCCCAAAGACTCAAGTATAAGGCCTAATATACTGAGAAATATTATGAGAAAGGAAAACATTTTGAATATATAAACACAGATGAAACATGACAAATGCTTTATTCGATTTTAATATAAATCAATCAAATTTATTAAGTTCTTTTCCCCAAATGATACCTCCTGTCACAAAACACCTGAACTACTTCACTTTTTACATCAGCTGTGAGAAATTATTTTTCAATGCTTATTAAAGCCAGGTTGGTCAGTCGCTCCTGTGACATAGAAGACCTCAGATATGTTTTTATTAATTTCAGTTTTGAAAATGACCTTTCACAGCTTGCAACTAAAATGCGATTGTAAGCAGTCATCTGTATGAAACGCACAGCGTCGGAAAGACATCCCTCCCAAACTGCAGTAAAGACTCCAGAGCATCTTTAGGATCAGGGAGAACTCTATTCCCTCTAGCTCGAAGGAGCATCACAAAATCAATAATTTCGTCATATAACTGAATTGCAACCACATCATTGTCATATTAATTTGCAAAGTCTGAACATTCATTTTTTTATTTCTCTCTTTCTTGTTCATCTTCAATCACTACTGAATTCAAGTTCAGAAGAAAAGAAAATCGGTCACTGAGTCTTTGAAGACGGACACTGCGGTCTTCAATTTCAGTTTTTAATCTGTTCACAATCTCCACCATTACTCTATTCATTTCTTCTTGTGCCGTCAGTCCACTATCTCTTGCTGACTCTCCAGGCATTATTCTTCTTCTCCTTGTTCGTGCAATTGGTATTCCCCAATTTTCACAATATTCATTGGCTAAATCTATTGCATTGTGGATAATTTCGTTATTCTTCAAATTCAAGATATGAATAAGTGCTCTCAGATCACAAGAAGCTTCATGGAACCCCATTTTCGGATCCTGCAAACGTTTTGAGACTTTCTCCACTGATGATAAAACTGAGTACCAAAAATTTAATAAAGCCATAAACGGGAACTGTTGAATAGAGTTCAGTAGCGATCCTGCATCAGATTTAGTTTCCCTTGAAAATTCTCTTTCCAGCAGGTGTTGAAGGTTTGCAATAACGTTGTCACACTCTTCGTGGATTACTTGCACAGCATCATGGCTGGAACTCCATCTTGTGTCACACTGTCTTTTCACAGTCCGAGTGACAAAAGATTTTAACACTTCCCAATGAGAAGTAGATGAAGAAAAAAAAAAAAGTAGAGTTTTTCCAGAATACCAAAAAATGTAACAACAGGTTGCACCTCACTTGCATGCACACAGGCCAAATTGAGGCTATGGTTCTCACAGTTCACAAACACAGCTTTTGGGTTAACTTCAATAATTTTTTGTTGAACACCTCCTCTCACTCCAGCCATAACTGCTGCGTTATCATATGCTTGACCACAACAGTCATTCATGGAAATTTTGTCTTCTTCCAATTTTTCCTGAATTTCATTTACCAGGCTGACTGCATCTTTCTTGTTGACTTGAAAAAAATCCCAGAAATGTCTCCTTTATTTCTACTTTTCTGTTTTCATCAATACGAACGTAACGCAGAATTTCAGAAACCTGATCTTCATGGGCAATATCTGGAGTTGAATCCAGCATTATGCTAAAATATTTTGCGTCCTTAATTTTGGAAATTACATTTTTCTTGACAGTTTCACCAAGAAGATTGATTATTTCGTTTTGAATTCTGTTGGACAAGTAGGTGACACTTTTTGGTTTATCTTTCCCTCTCTGCAAGTGTTTTGCTAAGATGTCATCATATTTGGCCAAAAGTCTGATTGTTGCTAGAAAGTTTCCTGTGTTTTCACTGACTGTCTCCCCTGACTCTGATAACCCAGATATTCCTTCTCCTCTATGTCCACGATAGGCCAGATTCTGTTTTGCCAGAAAGGATATAACCTCGACAATCCGTTCAGTTATAGCTTTCCATCTTTTCTTTTCAGCAGACATTTGCTGTTGAAGTTCAGCATCTATCGTAGTTGAATGATGGAGTCGAACTACGAGGTTCAGATATTCTCATGTGAGCTCTATGAGAAGGGCTTTTCTTATGGTCAGATATTCTTGGATTTAATTTTCTCCAAATGGAGAAACCGTCTTCCTTTCCAAAGTTTGACACAGATGACAAATGCTCCTTTGAAAACAAAAAGCAAACAAAACAGTAGCATGCTTTCCAATATGGAGAGTATAACAACCATTTTCTCTCCACAATTTCTCCGTTTCTGGAAACTTTATCAAACCACTGTTTGGAAAATGATCTCCCATCCTTCTCAGCAAATGGACCACTTTTATTCTGATATCTTTCAGGGCCATGTTGTAATATTGTCATCTTCAAATGATCTGGAATCGGTTTCTTAAAACAGCCAAAATCGCTTCTTTGCAAAAATATGCTAAAGTCTTCTTTATTTTCTTCACATGGATCATCATCCTGACAACGAGACTGAGGAGAGAGAGTATTATGTTCTGACCGAGCTGAATCCGTATCGGAAAAATCCTTCTCTGCACCCACATCATCTTTTACTTCTCCAGGTTCTCCTACTTCTTCTTTACTTCTTTTTATCCATGCATCGAATGCCCCTCTTTGATGCGACTCATCTTCGACTCTGCCCCTCTTTTTTTCCTGTTCTGTGCTCCACTCGTTTGTACTTTCTTCATCTGAGACATCTGAAAAAAAAGAAAAGAAAAAAATATATGTACAAAGTGATTACTAACTTACACACTTCTGAGACAAGCTTATTTTCTCTTGAACAAATATTCATTCTTATATTTGAAGATAAGAGAACAAAAAAAAATCTTAATTGGAGATAAAGCCATTAAACCAGAATTAAAACTAATTAAACCAGAATTAAAAAAAAAACTAAAAATTAAAATGAAAACAATAATATTGTTATAGATAACAGCTCCACCACCAACTCCCTGCGTTGCCAACGCGGCTTTTTATAGCCTGAAGGGAGAAGCCGTTGGAGGTTTCGCCACCCGAAATCGGCGCTTCCCCCTTTCACCTCTGAACCTTCACTCCAGGCTGGCTCCGCCCCTTTCACCTCTGATTGCCTGGCCTTTTCCAGGGAAAAGCCCGTCTTGATCCGTTTATGAAAATCAGCCGTTTGGATGGCTGATTGCACACGGACACTGGAATGTGGCTCCCCCTGTTGCGCCGCGAGTTCGTAACAACGGCATTTTGCTGCTGTTTGCTGAGGAGGGCGCTGTGTTGTGGAGATGGTGTGGTTGTGGAGAATAAACTATACTGCAATAATTCTGAAACTCGATAATAATAAGCACATGAAATACTCGTAACATTTCATTTTCTATCTCAAAAACCGTAAGACGCATGAGAAAATGGGAAAAAAATGGTAAACAATCGGTCAGTTGCAGACGGATAAACCATATTTCATTTCTTTGTTCCTTCGTATCAAATTATTTCACACTGATTCTCCACTGATAATTTTGTGCAATTTATATCATAGACTTGCAAATTCGTGGTATCTGTATTCGAATATTAACATGTTAAGGAATAAATGTCTCCTATTCCGAGATTAAATGCCATAGCAGTCCTCTGATCATCCAGGCTTCACTCTTACTACATCCCACGTAAATATTTCATTAAATATCACCAAAAAACCTATAAAAACGTCGTTGCACCCGTTCTAGAGCTATTCACTGACCTGAGTAGGTAAAATAACGAATCCAGATGCACAAAAAGCTGAAGAAAAGACGAGTTATGACTCGAAACGCAGGAAAGAACAGCCAGGTCTGCTTGTTTGTTTTGATGGTTGCACCACGTACATCATGCGCATGCTTGTGGGTGGATGGGGAGATGCACCATTTTCTCAAGACAGAAAGGGTACACCATGTTAAAGGAATATAGGGCTAACAACTGCCTCTGCAGTGCGGTGAGCCTCCAAAAATTGATTTGTCACCGCTGAAATTTAAAAATTACTATCTTATTTCCTTCTCTGATTGAATGCCCCCATCCAATGGATGCTCGGGGCCAACACACCATCTCCCCCCCCCCTCGCCACTGTATTGAAGATCGGTACCTTTTGGGTAACGTTGAAGCTGAAAGTTTGCATGCCGATGGACATCGAAGCTGGTACACTTGAAAAATTCCCAAAATCGTCGGACAACATCCATAAATGAAAATATATACAAATGAAAAATCAAATGCAAATGTGTGACCTGAGACAATAGGGAAGCACGGTTCGTATGCTTACACAATGTGTAAGCTTACCCTGCTGATATTTTATATATATTTTTATATATATATATGTATATATATATATATATATATATATATATATATATATATATATATATATATATATATATATATATATATATATATATATATATATATTGTTTCAAATTCGCGCCCGCCGGCGTGCGATCGGCCGCGTTCCTCAAATGGCAGCCACGCGCCCATAGGACGGGCAATTCAGTCGTGACCCTCCTGGAACTATCGCCAGGAACCAGTCACGGGTGGGGGTTTAACCTCACCACAGCCCAGTCCACATTCTACCCGCGTGAAATAGGGTGAATCGCCGAATGTCGATATACCTAAGTACCCGCGCGGGTAACCTACCGAGGGGCTGCACCGCGCCGCAGGTCGGCCTGGGACACGAACCGCTTAAGCGGTCCGTTCCGTATTACAGTAATAACCGAGCGGTGTTATCGCCGACCTCGACGGATCCGATTCTCTTTACCGGGCGTTCAAAACCCACTACTCATTCCACGATGCAAGATGGCACTTTCAAAGGGGAATAGGACACGACGAACGGGATACATTGCACACAAGCACATTTATTCACTATGCACGTATTACACACACAACACAAGCAAGGCAGTAATGCAATGTACAGGCAAGAAATAGAAAACAAAAGCAATACGACCGACTATAATTATTATTTACAAGCACTTAAACAGGTTCTACTTACAGGGACACGGCGCCACAGCAGTCATACAGAACAAAAGAAATGGAAAGACCTCCTCACAGGCAAGGGGGTAGATGGGGTCCGGAGACCTTTATGGTCATGGGCCGTGGATGACCAAAAAGGCCCACGAGACCGTGCAGGTTACCTGCATCCTCGAGGTGTCTCGGTGGGCAGGTCGCGACGTCTGCTCCCCAAGGCAGCTAGCGTGGCCGCGCCTGACTCTGGGCCTTGCGACGATGGGTTCTAAGCTCTCTCCAGTGCTCCTCGCCAGACGCACAGGTTTGCACCACACAGCCGGCAGAGCTGCGCCTCCCGTCTGCGTCCCCGATGCGTCGCCCGGACTCGCCACCGGCCCGTGCCTTCGCCAACAGGTCGCTCAACAGGACCACCGGGAGACAGGGGAAGAAATCAGCGCCAAGACGAGAGGGAGGGAGAGGGAGCACGACCTGACGTCCACGAGAGACAGAACTCGACCTCGACCACCAAGAGCGAGAGAACTCGACCTCGACCACCAAGAGAGCGAGAACTCGACCTCGACCACCAAGAGAGCGAGAACTCGACCTCGACCACCAAGAGAGCGAGAGCTCGACCTCGACCACCAAGAGAGCGAGAGCTCGACCTCGACCACCAAGAGAGCGAGAGCTCGACCTCGACCACCAAGAGAGCGAGAGCTCGACCTCGACCACCAAGAGAGCGAGAGCTCGACCTCGACCACCAAGAGAGCGAGAGCTCGACCTCGACCACCAAGAGAGCGAGAGCTCGACCTCGACCACCAAGAGAGCGAGAGCTCGACCTCGACCACCAAGAGAGCGAGAGCTCGACCTCGACCACCAAGAGAGCGAGAGCTCGACCTCGACCACCAAGAGAGCGAGAGCTCGACCTCGACCACCAAGAGAGCGAGAGCTCGACCTCGACCACCAAGAGAGCGAGAGCTCGACCTCGACCACCAAGAGAGCGAGAGCTCGACCTCGACCACCAAGAGAGCGAGAGCTCGACCTCGACCACCAAGAGAGCGAGAGCTCGACCTCGACCACCAAGAGAGCGAGAGCTCGACCTCGACCACCAAGAGAGCGAGAGCTCGACCTCGACCACCAAGAGAGCGAGAGCTCGACCTCGACCACCAAGAGAGCGAGAGCTCGACCTCGACCACCAAGAGAGCGAGAGCTCGACCTCGACCACCAAGAGAGCGAGAGCCCGCGTGCGGTCCGCCTTGTATAGCGCGGGGCCGCCCTTCGCTCCTCCCCGTTTCGGCTCCGCCTCCCTTCGAGAAGCTTCCAGAAAAGGGGCGTTCCCTCACTCCGACAGCCTCACGCCGTGCATCCACCAATCGGCAGCGAGCTGCCCTGCCCCCTTCCCTTCACACCAAGCGCGGGGAATATAGGCGGGAAAAACCCCACAGGCTCTGCAAGAGCTTTTGTTATGCCAATCCTGCCCGCGTTCTCGGACGGTTGCCGACGCGGAAACCGTCATAGCGTGGACTGTGGAGGATGGCGTTCGGAAGCGGGGGTAGTGGTGAAGATGGTGGTGGTTGTTGTGAGGGAAATTGTAGCGTGGTTGGCGTTGTGACAATTGGTGGTGGTTGTTATTTGCGTGTAGGTTTGTTGCTTGCTTGGTGTTGCGGCGTACTTGGTGGCGGTTGTTGTTTGCGTGTCGGTTCAAAATAACGATAGGTAAAGAAAAACGGCTATCTCAAAGAGTCGCAGCCCGGTGAACACGAAGAAACTCTCTAAACAACGGTGGGGAAACCTATCTGAACACTCACCCACCGGCACAGCTAATCTAAGGAACCTTCATGGTGTATTGCGAATTTCCACAGCCGTAACAATATATATATATATATATATATATATATATATATATATATATATATATATATGTATGTATATGTATGTATGTATATATATATATGTATATGTATGTATATATATACATACATACATACATACATACATACATACATACATACATATATATTGTCGGAGGTCGGGTGAGAAGACCACTTGGGGGGAAAGCTATCTCGTCTCCCACCAGACACCCCGGAATTGTAGGCCGTTGCACATGGATAATTCCGTTTCTCGGTGGGTCGCTAACCGACCGTGGACACCAATAACTCAACCGCGTGACCGAGGGTCCTCCTGTCTCTGGGTTTTAATTACTGGCTATTAATTAATACCAGATTAATCAAGTGATTTAATTACCGGGGAACACGCCCTCCGTACGCCTTGTCTGAACCGGATCACTTTACCGGATCAGATGCAGTTGAGCGACACTGCCAAGGATGTATCGGCTAAAAGGAACGGATCGTTGGGAATAAAGTCCCGGTTAAGCTCGGATTTGGACCATGCTGGATCAATGCAAAACAAAAACGAGCTGGGAACATTCCTAATAGTAACTTATAAACAAGCAGGTGAGGAAGGGTATGTGATATGATCAATAGTGGACAGGCACCAGGACACACACACACACACACACACACACACACACACACACACACACACACACACACACACACACACACACACACACACACACACACACACACACACACACCGATGAAGAGGAATTGAAGCGAGAAAGGAGACAAGTTGAGGCTACGGTCTCTCGGTACCTTTGCACGCTTGCCCGAACACGCCACCAATACGCTTGGGAGGATGCTTCATGGTGCGGTAACCTCCTGACAGCTGGCGTGTCGTCTCTTGCTTCGTGGCAACTCGTGCAATGCGTCGTCCAGAGAATGTGATGCAACCGTCGGTGTGACGGAGAGGCTTGAGTTGGGAAGGTGGAGTCAGCGTCGTGTGTGTGGAGAAGAGGAGGCGGAGTCCAGATGATGATGGCAGGAGGCAGAGTCGAGGCGGTGACAACAGAAGGCATAGTTGAAGTCCAGCTTGAGCGGGAGGAGAGGCAGGGCGGAGAGTGATCGAAGCCTCCGCTCGGACCTTTATAGGCCCCGCGGCACGAGCGGGGGGCCACCCCGAAGCGCTGTGTCATCACCCGAATCGGGCGCTCTAATTGGCCCCAACCCCCTGCGCGGCCAGGCCGCGATGGCTAGAAACCGCAACATTCCCTTTCCGGCAAGACGACTCCAAGCCGCAAAAAATGCCCCACTCCGACCCCACGACATGATATGAATTGCCCACACTGAACTCCACGTCATGAATTGCCTTGCAAAAACCCCCAGGGCCATGCCCTGACGACCGGTCGAGGGTCCCGCATACCTGCTCGGGCGCCCCGACCAGCGCTGGTCAATGTGCCTGCTCCGTGATGTGCCACACGGCCCACACTGTACAACATGCTTCTTCCCAATCGCAGCTTCACTGGCCATAGAGGCGAGAAGACGTTTGCTGTCCATGGGGAACATCTGCGGCTGCCAGCGAGGACCGAAGGTACGATGTTATGGCGAACCCATGCACAGACAGTAAGATGTGTCCATTCGTGCCCTGCTCTGTACGATAACAAAGTGTCGCGAGCGGGACACGGGTCTGCCTTTGAGCATGTTCCGTACAGAGTGTGTGGATCCAAAATTACGCACATGGCCAGCGCTCGCGTTCGCCTGACTCTGCTATTGTGTGCGCGGGGCTAACACCGATCTATATAATTAGTCCAGAAATGGGTTGAAAAGTACGCGCCGCTTGTGCCTTGCACACTCGCATCTCACCCAATGTGGCGTGGGGGCTGCCTTTCTATTACCGGCCTCGGTACGCGTTCCGTGCAGCGTGGGCGTCATACTGGGTGTGTTTCCTGTCCATTGAGTGGAAATTACCACTGCGCGTGTTTGGCAGGCTGTGTTGCGTGTCCTGGTGCCGGGGGGTCGGCCGTGAGCGCGACCACTCTGATGGAGCCGCGAGCCGGCTTGACGGATCGCCTGGAATGTAAAGGTCGTCGCCCCGGATAACTCCGAAACTGAAGCTTCGCTTCGGCGTGACTCATGCGCCCTTGTGCGACGCCCCCCCCCCGCAACCGCAGGTGGGGGCTGTTTACCTTGCTGAAATTCGTGACGACCCGTCCCAACCGTCATCCCCATTTACGCTGCTGAGTCAGCTGTTGAATCACGGGACGCTGTTGAATGTTGAATCACGGGATGGGAGGGTTCTTCTTTGTTGTTCTGACCTAACTAAACTATTAAAATAAATCACAGCGCATTTACATAGATTAACCCATTAAACAATGGAAGGAGAGCTATCTATAGAACACGTACTTACCGAGATAACTGAGCTAAAAGAACCTGAATGTTGAGTGCGATCGTGGTTTCCAGATTCACAACAATATTGTATACAGGGTGTCCATAAAGTCTCTTTATAATTTATATTGTCTTGATGTGCTTCGTGCAACTAATGGTGCCCATATAAGAAGTGTATGAAATGAGGCAAAAAAACTTCAATATCTATTCCTCATTTTGTAATAATTTTCACAGGTTTATCTATTCATTTGCTTTTGTAATAAATTTTTTAAATCGAAAGAGACTTTATGGACACCCTGTATATTGGGTGGTCGCAAGACTACCATTATTCTCAGGTTTTCTGTCTGTCTGTATGTATGTAATGGACAGCTCTGGAGGGCAGAGGAGTCAACCAATTTTGATGAAACTTGACTGGTAGGTTCATACCAGGATCGAGTTGTATGCTTTTGAGCACCGTTGCTATGGACGCCACCGTTGCCTATCAACGGGACTTTGAAATTTTTGAAAAAATCCGAAAAATATTTGTATATACTTTTTTCGAAAATCAAAAATCGGCTTCTGCGCTTTTATACGCACTATAATCAACCTCTTTGTCAAAAAATTTCAGCCCGATCCGTCAAAAACTGTATGACTAGTATGCAATTATGTCGCGACCACACATGTTGCCTACCAGCTTATATGTATATATATATGTATATATATATGTATATCTATATCTATATATATGTATATCTATATATATATATATATATATATATATATATATATATATATATATATATATATATATATATATATATATATATATATATATATATAGCCTGGTGTTGGCGCAGTAGTTCAGGCAGCGGCTTGCGATCCAAAAGGTTCTGAGTTCAAGCCCCGTTGGGCCACTGAATTAATACACCAGGGGGTTGACTCAGCCTGTCATCCTTCCGAGGTCGGTGAAATGAGTACCAGTGTACTGGGACGGTGTATACCCCGGTTAAAATAGGTGTACCATATCCCTGTGTGTCGTAAGAGGCGACCAGGGTTGCGTCAGGAAGGGCATCCGGCGTAAAACGTGTGCCAAATCACTATGCGGATCATACGGATGATCCGCTGTGGCGACCCCCAAAAAAGGGAGCAGCCGAAAGAAGAAGAAGAGATATATATATATATATATATATATATATATATATATATATATATATATATATATATATATATATATATATATATATATATATATTGTTACAAATTTGCGCCCGCCGGCGTGCGATCGGCCACGTGACTTGAATCGCGGCACGTCGCCCACCGGACGGACAATTCAGTCGTGACCCTCCGGGAACTATCGCCCGGAGCCAGTCACGGGTGGACCTTTCGACCTCACCACAATCGTGCCAATCGGCCACCCGCGTAGGATAGGGTTGTTCGCCAAACTCGACCTGCCTAAGTTACCACGCGGATGGTAAACCGGGTGATCGTACCTTGCCGCAGGTCGACTCCGGACACGAACCGCTTAAGCGGTCCGTTCCGTGCTATCGGGATAACCGAGTGGTGTTATTGTTGGCCTCAACGGTTCCGATTAATTATCGGGCGTATTAAGCCCACTACGAACCCTTTACGTGAAGCAAGATGGAGATTCAAACGAAGGAAAGGACGCAGCGAAACTGGGAACAATTCAACATAATGCACATTTCTTACCCAGCCCACGAAAAGCACACATATACAGTCAAACAGCCAGAATGCACACATATCAATTTAAAACAAAAACAACAATGCAGAGCTACGACCGAATAAGCGGACACACGGCAACACTTATACAGTTTTACTTCACAGACGGCGCTGACAAACATTTACTCAAAAGCAAAGGAAAGAAGCCACCCTCATAGGCAAGGGGGCAGACGGGCCAGAAGGCCAATGTGTGCGCGGGACCTGAAGGAGCGGTCAGGTCCGCGAGACTGGGTGGGTCCTACCCGCGTCCTCGTGACGAGCCGCAAATGTGGCTGCCCGGCGGTGCCCTGACTTTGTGCTCCTTTGCGGGTTTCGTTGGCACCGCTTGGAGTGGGGTGGGAACGGGGCCTCCTTTTTGCATTATCTCAGCGCGGGGGAAAGGGGGAAATTGTTGATGCCCTGGGGGAGGAGAATGGCTGGCTGGCTGGCTTGGGTCCCGCGACGAGCGATCCCACCGCGACCTCGTCGCTGACCGCCGTCTTCCCTGCCTCGGACCCGATCTCCTTGGCCTCCTCCCACAATTCTCCTCAGCCGACTGCAGAAACCACCTCGACGCCTTCGCCTCCCGACTCCACTCCGCTCTCCAACCCGACTTGACTGCCAAAACTCTCTTCCTCTGCCAGAACTGACTCTTCAAAACTCTCTCTCCCCGATTCGCCTTGCGCTCGGCGCTTTATAGGCCGGCAGGAGAACCCATATGCAAATTTCCGGATCAGGATGAGCTCAGGCGCGGAGCCACACTCGCCGATTGGATGGAGGAAAAGGGGCAGGAATCTCCCCTGATCCTAGAATTTGCATATTTCAATTTCACACGGACCCGCCTGGAGGCAGGCCAAGCCGCTCCGCGCTTGCTGATTGGACGGATCAGAAGTGGGCATGTAGCATTCTTGATCCGAATTTTCCCTCGGAAAGGCCGCTATTTGCACTCGCGACTCGGTGCGTATCGCTTGAACGAGCCCAAGACAGCCCGATGCTCAGTGTTCACAGGTGATGCGGGAATGGCCTAGAAGGAGAGAGGGTGGTGGAGGGTTTTTGGTGGTGGTTTGATGGTTATGTCAGTTGATTTAAAATAAAGATAGAACAGAAAAACGCCTAACTCAAAGCGTCGCAGCCCGAATGAATCGCATAAACGCCCCTAGACAACGGGTTTGGGGCTAACTACACATGTACTTAAGAGATATCTCACCTACGGGACCTGAATGGTGGTTTGCGAATTTCCACAGCCGTAACACTATATATATATATATATATATATATATATATATATATATATATATATATATATATATATATATATATATATATATATATGTTTGTGGGGTAGAAGGAGGAGTTGCAAAGCAAAGGTGGGATTGAATAGAGTACTATGGTTCGTGGACGAGCAGGAGACATCTCGATGTAATTTAAGTTGGGAAACTGTCAGTTTAAGATTGTTGGGTGTCACTGCACGGGAGTGGGGGGGGGGGGTAATGTGTTAATTCGGAAGGGATTATGGCTAATTTCTCCGAGTATGTGATTGTCCCCTGTGACCTTTTCCTATGTTTTTGCATTTACAAAACCAGAAATAAAAGAACCATGTTTTCAACAACAACAACAACAACAACAGATCAAAACATTTCCCAGCATGCAGAAACCCCGCCTTCAACAACAACAACAACAACAACAACAACAACAACAACAACAACAGATCAAAACATTTCCCAGCATGCAGAAATCCCGCCTTCTCCGCTTCGTGCCAATAAGCCACGCCACGAGGCTTATGGTTGGTTGGTGGATATCAGAAGGAGGGAGAGAAGCAAGTGAGAAGATGGTCGTTGGAAGAGAAGGGCATTACGGTTGCTTCTCCTCGACACTGGAGAAGGCTGCGCGATTCTCGTGGTTGTGCTGTGTTCATTTACCCGTGTGTTGGAGCAAGACACTAGCCATTACTGTTCGGCTGGGTTGCGAAGTTTTATGTTTCGAGAGGGAGAACAGAAGATGAGCACGTCTCTCAGCAATAACTCGGCGTGATCCTGTTGTGTGTTCGAGGAGGAAGGTGGGCTGTCATTGTGAGTGGACCTTGTGTAAGAGAGGAGCGGGGTTGGCAATCTCAAACGTGAGAAGAGACTGTAAAGTGCTTTCTTAAAGACCATCTCTAGACAAACTAAGTGCCAGAATAAAGGAAGGATTTTCTTTTATTTTGTTTCCCCTTGTCTGTATTTAGGTCTGTGTGTGGAGGTGCCTCAATTTTAGGATAGATTTACTTCATGTTATTATTTTTACATTCTGAATTATTGTCCTTTGGAAATATTTATCTTGTCATTAAATTCCATGGTTAATTTAAGTTGCTGTGTCCGTGTATTTGTCGTGGGGTTCGAGTATAACCCCCGACGTGCACATCCATCTGTGCCTCTGAAGGGCTATGCCCTTCCCTTCCCACACGTGTTATCATCTCTGAGGATCAACGTGTCCGCCTCTTAAGGAAAAACAGCTCGCCTCTCCGGGCTGCTGGTGTTAACTGCCCGTCACCACAATTTGGGTCGGGGTAGGGGGGGGAGGGGGGATTAACCTTAACCGCCAGCATTGCGGCAGTCTTGTTTTAAACGATAAATTAATAATTTAAAATACATTTTAGGTTACTTTTTGTCTTGGAAACGGATTCTGACCATATTCTGATGAATCGTTAACTTATTTAATGAGTAAATAGTCTTTAAATAATCGATTTTCTCCTTATTTATGTTCTTATTCATTTATTTTTGGTCAAAGACCAGCATACAACCACTTTCTGAACTCATTGCATTCATCTGCACACTGTGATGTCATTTTGTTTTTAATATCACCTAAATGATGAAGCCCTAAACCTACCCCTAACAAACCGGACAATGAGCAATTTTAAAAGTGAAGTTGTGTAAACCGGACACGATCCACAAGTCCAAGCATTCACCCATCGTTGTGAACAAGAATACCGACCTGACCAATTGAGTAACATTTTAAAATGAAACTTTGTATATGCAATCAACATTGGGTTAAACATGAAATATGTGACGATTTATTGGATTTGACCCCAGGGGGTGGAGACTTCAGATCATGGGGGTCAAAACAAGAAAACATTTCAACTCAAAATTTGATATTGGGTCATTCCTGGTGGAATCTTTTGCAATCCTTCAACATTGCTTTAGGTGAGCAGTGTGGAGATTTGCGATGGCGTGCCATCGACTTCGCTCTCGTTCAATCTTTCTTGATCTATCAGCCCATATTTTGGTTGGAATTGAAGATACGATTCACTCTCATGCTTTAACAGCACTATCCAATTCAGAGTCCAAGATGGCTTAAATTCAAGGGTGTTTCTGTTGTACTTGTTTCTATATTTTACCAGCTTGTTGCCAGGCTCTAGCCATGTGCCATGGCTGGCAACTATAGCTGTGGGTGTTCGGTGGGAATTGTGAAGGGGTGGGGGGGTGGAGGGTGAAGGGGATCACATGTGCTGCCCACCTGCTCGCAAAGCTATCGCTGGGTGCATGTTCTTTCTCCACCGTGAAACTTCTTTAGATCAGAACATATACACATGCTTATTGTTCTTGCACTTTGGTAAAAGAACAAAAAAAACAACTTCTAATGGTGTCTGTAGAGGTCTGCATCCATGTCCATTATTACCGATTTTCTCCCCTTATGAGTATGGCAATGTGCAGGGCAAGAAGAGACAAAAGGGAGAGAATAACTATATGAGCTAGACTTAATAATTAATGCAAAATATTTCAACAATTGCAAGTTTCAATTCCCCATGGATTTTGGGTATTCAACCCTTGAAAGTCCCCACACACTTTCAGTGTATAATTTTCGAAATAACTTAACTGTACATTGCACACGTAAGATTATGAAGCAGATCACACTCTGAATCTTTTGCTCACTCGCTCGTACCAACATGTAATTATCCAAGTTAATGCACTGTTGATTGATCATATTTTTTCAGGCAAGTGATTAAGGCTAGTACTATATTTGGGAGAATAAAATTTTAAGATTGTGAAGTAGCAATGTATTACATTGTCATAATTTTTTTTTGCTTGATGGTTCTGAAAGAGTTCGATATAATGTTTATCCCATCTAAGTACACAGCTCATGATGCTGAGATCCCAGGTTCAAATCCCATATGCTGTGCTGATATGTCCATTGCATCCTAAAGTCCATGCAATACTGTAGTTGTAAAAGTTTATGACCGATGTCTCCCTGATGTCCTTGTCATCCCCGAGCCTGAAGCTGTGTTCACACAGATATTGCTGCAAGTTCGTAGTCCATTTTTATTCCCAATAATTTTGTTCCATGGCAAAGTTTTGACATTCAAATAAAAATATTTAATACGGGCCAGATGATGGGTTACAATCTTGGTGTCAGGAGAAGGCAGGGCGGTTGATCACGTGATTACTGTTGCCATGAAAAATGCCACAAACAGTTTCAACATCATAGCGTAAACGCTTGTGCCCTGTTCATGCAGAATTACTCCGAACTACTAGTCCATGCTCCCAGATGAAAGTAAGTTAGTGTGTCAAACGTACCAACGCAGCTCTGGAAACGTTGAATTTACTGAGTATTAACCTTTCTTTGTAAACAAACCTTTAGGTTTCAGGAAAAATGAAAATAACATTGATTACTTACACCACGGAAGGTGGATGGAGATGATGTTTTCACCCCTGTTTTGTATTTGTGTTTGTTTGTCTGTCTGTGAGCAGAATATCTCAAAAAATTATGCACGGATTCGGTCGAAAATTGGTGGGCATGTTGGGTGTGTGATGAGGACGAATTTATTCGATTTTGGTGAAGATCCAAATCCAGATGCGATAATTTTTTTTAATTTATAAAGTGATTCTTCAGAATTGAGAGATCGGGCTAAAAAGTGTATTTAATTTGAACAATTCCTGTCGCATACATTTTTTTTACGTTTCAATCATGTTAGGGCTACAAAAACATCCATGATGTTTGTCACACCTCTCCACGACTCCACCTTCTCTGGGTATCATAAGATGTTGTCAGTACAGCAGTACCTTCAGTCCTCTTCCATTGAGGAGGGGAATGGTAAAACCTATGGCTTCATGACAATGCAAATATCATTAAGAAGGAGGAGAGCTGTGGCTGGTAGAGGAAAGTCGAAATCTGGGAGGTTCGTGGTTTAAACCCCGTCCGAGTCGTACAAAATACTTCGAAAAAGTACGTGCTGCTTCCTTGCTTGACACTCAACATTTGAAAGGATAGAGCACAGCCAACAATGCTGGGAAGGCAATGGCAAACCACCCAGTATAACCCTTGCCAAGAAATTGCTTTGGCAGCACCGACGCTGTAAAGAGCATGGTGCATCAAAATAATTGATGAACCAGCTGTATTATAATTGACCATTTGATTGTGAGATTACATTTCTTCTGAGACTACCTATTAGTCCAGAATGTTAGATCCATTTCTTGATACTTCTACCTTCAGGTAAGTTTGAACTCACAACTTTGAGGATTCTAATTCATTGTCTTCACCACAAGGCCACCACAGTATTATTTGATCCTTCTGCAGTAGTATTATACGACTATTATTACGGACTATTATTATACACTATCATTATTATCAAAGGGTGGTGGAGCTCCTTGTGAGCCAATGGCCATCCATATCAAGTGCTCAACTGTCTGTGGACGTCCTCCTGCAGTTGCGTTACTTTTTTATGAAGAGATTGGTGGTAGGATTTGTACTCCGGCCACTGTAAAAACCCTTCATTCCACAAATCGTACGAAAAGCACAAAGAAATCTGAAAACCCACAATGGGGGAGTACCTCCTGTGCAGCTGCCCTCCGTAGGGCAGCTCACCGGGTGACGGGATGGGGGCAAAGTCTTCAGGACTCCCACTCTGAGGACAGGAGGAAAACCACAGAGTAACCTTCCCAGGTCAATTTGCGGTAGTGTGTGTCAGAGTGGTGCTGAGGTATCGTCCACCAGAAGGCGGCCTCCTTCGGTTAACCTGAGGCGGTTCCTTCGGGTGGGTGCCTGCAATGTCCTATCCCCAAGAGAGGATGATCACCTGTCTCTGTTATCATCTGAGCTCAAGTGTTTGGACCTCGGTATTGCAGCACTCTCTGAGGTTCAGAGACCGGATTGGGGCGAGATCACGGCGGGTCGTTACACTGACAATTGATGTGCTGTGTCCAATAAGCTGACTCCAATGATAATCGAGGTAACACCGGTCAACGAGTGTATTGTGAGACTAAGGATTCGTCACTCCTTGGGTGTTATTTCCCTGGTCTCTGCACATACTCCGACTGAAGCGAGTGATCTCACCATGAAGGACGCATTCTATGCCACGCTGGAGTCTGTGGCTGATCAGTGCCCCAGGCGAGATACTCTTCTCGTCTTGGGGGATTTCATTGCATCAAACAGAACTGATAGGGATGGTTATTAGACATGTGTTGGTCCCCATGGGTCTGGAACGGTGAACCTGAATAGCACTAGGTTTCTTGACTTTGCAAGAAGTCGTGGACTTCAGGTCGCTTGTTCATGGTTTCAGCACCCACAGGCTCATCGCCGGACCTGGTATTCCAATGCTAGTGGTGTGGCAAAGGAGATTGACCATGTGCTCGTTGATGGTCGCTGGAAGATGATCCAGAACTGCAGGGCCCACTGGAGAGCTCGGTTCCTCATTACCGACCACCGGCTTGTGGTAACAACTCTGAAGTTGCAGCTTAAATCCGGGAGAATGGTACCATCCCAGCCTTGGCTTGATGACGGCAAGATCAAGGGTGAGAGGGTAGCTGGGGAGTTTGCGAACCGGCTGAGTGGGGATTTTGGGGGTCTGGGTGCTTTGGAGAATCCTGAAGAGTTGTGGAGTGCCTTCAAGACCACTGTCCTTGATGTTGCTGGTGGATGTCTTGGAACTCACCGTAGGGCAAAGAAGATTTGAGTGTCTCTCAAGGGACACTGGATACCATTGACCAGAGTCGCAGGGCCAGGCTGAATCGCAGAGTTGAGCTGTTCAGGGAGCTGAGGCGTCAAACTACGTGTGCTAAGGGTGGAAAGGAGGCCGATGTGCAAGGAATCTGTGAGCGGGTAGAGCATCACCTGTGGTGAAGTCATTCTCATCCTGCTTTCAGGGTAATTCGCGCATTGCATTCCTCCAAGCCGTCCCTCGGTGTACTGCAGTTAAAGCGGATGGAGGTAGGCTCTTGACAGAGGAGTCCGAAGTGAAGGCCCGCTGTGTCAGTTACTTTGAGCGGCTGTACAAGGCTGATCCACGAGCTGTCGAGTGGGATGTCAGGGGTGTTACTGTCCCGATTGCTGACCCTCCCATCAACTGTGCTTCACCTTTGTTTGTGGAAACACAGGCTGCGGTGAACCAGTTGAAATTGGGTAAAGCTCCTCAGATCTGTGGCATCGATGCCTGGTGTTGGGGTAATGGTTCGGGTGGCAGGCTTTGGATCTTTAGGTCCTGAGTTAAAATCCCACTCAGCTGTTGAATTAACACCAGGTGGGGTTAACTCGGCCTGTTATCCTTCCGAGGTCGGCAAAATAAGTGCCAGAATGCTGGTATACTGTGTCGGAGTGGTGACCCGTCCAGGATTGTGCCCAATGGTCAAGGAGACTGCTTAAGCAGCACCAATGCTCTGCACAGAGTATGGTCCCAATAAAAAAAAATTAATCTGTGGCATCCATGTTGAACTTCTCAAGGCTTGTGAAAATGCTGTTCTCATGTCGTTGCAGACAGTTCTGTGCTCTGCCCAGAACACAGGCATTGTCCCAACTGATTGGAAGAGGGGCCTTGTTGTCCCTCTCTGAAAAGGGAGGGTGATTGCCAGGAATGCATCTACCGATGGGTGATTCTGCTCTCAGTGCCAAGCAAGGTCTTTGCTCAGATAATTATCGACAGGGTTCACCACCATATGCTTCAGCACCAGCATCCAGAGCAGTCAGGCTTTACACCAAAGAGGTCAATGATTGACCTTATCCTTGCTCTTCGGGTCTTCAACGAACGTAGATGAGAGTTTTTCAGCAGGAGCTGCTTGCAGCCTATGATGATCTCTGCAAAGTGTTTGATTCAGTGAATTGGGATGCCCTCTGGAGGATTCTTGGTCTTCGTGGGGTGCCACCAAAACGGATCGATCTGATGTCTGAACTCTCCTCTGGTACTGAGAGTGCTGTGAGATGTGGTGGTACCATCTCTGACTTATTTCCAGTTGTTACTGGAGTTCATCATGGGTCTTTACTGCCCCCCTCACTTTCTGTACTTGTATGGACAGTATTCTGGGGAGGATGTCAAAGACATCAAGCTGTGGTGCATCGTTTGGGAATGTCAAGATCTCTGACCTTGATTTCGCAGATGATGCAGTCATCTTTTCAGAGACTCTGCATATCCTCTTGGAGGCTTTTGAGGTGCTGAATGAAGAATCTGAGCCTCTGGGATTATGGGTGTCCTGGGTCAAAACTAAGATCCAGGCTTTCAATGACATCTTGGATGCTGCTGTCTTGTCCGTACCTGTTTGTGGCGAGGATGTTGAGTTCATGGAGAGATTCAATGACCTTGGCAGTGATATTCTTGTCTTTCTGGCTGTGAGCCAGAGGTCAATCGATGTCTGGGTCGGGCCGGGGGAGTCATGGATTGACTGGATCATGGGATGTGGTGCTGCCGGTAACTGTGCAGGAGGACAAAGTCCGAGTCTTCAGGTCCTATTGTCCTATCCTATCCTATCACAGAACACACCCTATTTTTTTGAATGGTACATTCTATTGTAGTGTGTCTGGGTCTGAGGTGCACCATGGTCATGCTTAGCGCGTTTGCCCCCAGAATCACCAAGTGGTCTTTTTGGCCAAATTTTATCCTCGAGGCTCAAACGGTCACGTGACCCAAGTTGGCACCATAAACCAATGGTATTCGCTCAGCTTGCGGCCCTTCCCAGTTCCCACCAATGATGACAGGAGCGAAATGGCAGCTTCACCCATAAACAGTTTATAACATTGTAAACTATAACAGCATTCTGAAGAGCGCATACCTCTGCCAGGCTGAATAGTTTACGTTTTGTATCCCACTAACATGCCAGGATCTGGATCCAGAATGCCAAAATTTAACTGGCTTGTTTTTGTCATCTCCCAAACTCATCCACCATGTTTCGTATGAATCCGTCCACAATTTTTTGAGATATCCTGCTACATATAGTTTTTGGTCCTATCTCTCAATGGTGAAGAATCACTTAAAAAATTATCGTATCACCAAAATCAAATCATTACGTTCTTGTCACATTGGACTTGCAGGATAGCTCTGAGGTTCCACACTTACCTCGGGGCTGTCTCGTCTGGGCTTGATTCTCCACCATGTGGAAACCCTCACTGATGCTTCACAGTTAGGTTTTGCATCAAAGGATATGCCATCCTTAGGAGTGTGTGTTAAGCCAGCTATTTTATCTGCCTGCAATTTCTGGTAGAAAATACAGATCTTGTACTACCTTTTGGAAAGTGTAGGTCACTGTTTGTCGGTATTTGGGTAAAATAATGAGTCATTGCCCTGACATGGACACTGCGTGAGCAGCACAGTCTTGCCTCAGTTAATGGTGGCACGGGCAAACCAAATTCATGATTTGGATTTGTTTGATGATTATTGGGTAGGATCCAAATTTCCCAGGACATATAAGGGCAATTTCCCACAGGGTCAGGTAGGTGCCATTATTTTAGCTGTACTGGAACTGCAGGGATGATGTCAAGGCATATTGCTTTTGCAGTGGGTGATTCAAAATACTATACACATTTTTAAATTATCTATCTTGCAACTTGCACTTAATAAACAAAATGTTACTGTGTACACACGTAAGCATGTAAAAACAACATTTAACAGAAAGGGCACTCGGTGGAGCGCATACCTCCGCTACGCAACAACTGATTCAGGAGAACATATTGGGCCAATAATTTTTTGAAATGTCATACTAAATATCGGTTTAGCCCTATCTCTCAAAAGTGAAGCATCTCTTAAAACAATTAAATTCTCGAATCAGGATCTGGATTTGGATCTTCACCAAAATCAAATCTATTTGTCTTCATCACACACCCAACCTCTCCACGAAGTTTCATCCAAATCCGTCCACGACTTTTTGAGATATCTTGCTCTATCTTGGTTTTTGTTTTATCTCTCAGTGGTTAAGAATCACTTGAAAAATTGTAGTAGCTGGATCTGAATCCAGATCTTTTCCAAAATCTAATAACTTCTTCCTTGTCACATAGCCAACCTGCCCACCAAATTTCATCCGAATCTGTCCACAACTTTTTTGAGATATCCTGCAAACAGACAGACAGACAGACGGAGGTGAAAACATCACCTCCTCCTTCCACCTTCGGTGACGGAGGTAATAATATTTTTTTTTTATGTCGTGTTAAGAATGTCTACCATTTACATGCAAATAATGTGGCACAACATCCCAAAACTGATCGGCGCACAATATTTAGCACTCGTGTTAACTGTGATGTTTCATACTTGTCAAACGATCACTTCTTATCATGGCCACAACTCAGGAAACTCTGTATCAAGAAAAGCTCAAAGATGTCTGTGATGATGGGAGTACATCATCTTGCTGAAAGTCAACCTTAGTGTCCCTCTGCACATGTCGTATTTAGGGAAAAGGATAATCGTGTAACATTGTTTTTTTGTATACAGACTCGATGCTCATGGAAGAGCTGGAACACTGAACAAACCTGGATGGGATGAGAGAGAAAGAGAGAAGAGAGAAGAAGAAACAAACACCACCAGCAGCGGAGTTGAAGGACCAAGTAGAGAGAAACTTGGAGGACGCATGGGGTGGGAAAAGATGGATGGAGAAGCAAACTCTCAGGAAGGAAAAACTGGAATTTTGGAGGAATTGGGAGTTGGTGGGTGTGGTGGGGGTGAGGGAGGAAGTTGACAGTGGTAGAAAAGCTCAAGGGTTTGGATGAGGGATGATAGTGGTGAACCTTTTGTCTTGAAGACTTGGAGGGAAGAATGAGATTGAAGAGAATGTGGAAAGTTGGTTCCAGAGCCAGGTAAATGCAGATAATTTTGTCTTGTGACATTAGGAACTAGAATCGGAAGAGTGCACATCTCCGTCAGGCTGAACAGTTTACATGTTGTAGTCCACTAATAGGCTGGATCTGCATTTGGACCTTAACCAAAATCTGATCAGCTTGTTCTTGCCACCAACCCAACTCATTCACCAAGTTTTGTCCGAATCCGTCCACAACTTTTTGAGATATCGTTTTTGGCCATATCTCTCAATGGTGAAGAATCACTTTAAAAAAAAAATTCTAGTAGGTGGATCTGCATCCGGATCTTCACCAAAATCTAATCAATTCGTCGTTGTCACACATCCAACCTGCCCACCAAATTTCATCGGGATCCGTCCACAACTTTTTGAGATATCCTGCACAAAATCAGACAGAGGGGTGAAAACATAATCTCCTTCACCTTTGGTGGTGGAGGTAATAATGGTTCAATGTGGTTGTGTATAAAGGTGACGCCCAAGACTGCTTCTGGATTACTTCAATAGCACAAAACTTTTGGATCTTTTTTTTGACTGCAGTTAAAATCGTTATTACCTTCGCATTCTGCGAAAGGTTATGTTTTGGTCGGCGTGTATTTATTTATTTATTTATTTATTTGTAATCTTGTGATTCATATAACTCAAAAAGTATTAAACCGAATTGCATGAAATTTGGTGGGATGATTGGTTATTAGCCAGGAAGCATTCGATTAGATTTTGGGATCGTTCGGGTCAAAGGTCAAGGTCAAGGTCACGAAAAGGTCAAAATTGTCTTTTTACGATAACACGGTCAATTTTTATTCAATTTGCATGCAACTAACGCCAAAATGTTCAGAATTCAACGCCTCATCTTGTGATATGCAATATGACACAATGACGCCCATACTCTTGTTACCGGTCAGGGGGGTCACGACCTTGAAAAATATGCGGTTTTTGTCATAACGCGGTCAATTCTTGTCCGCTTTACATGAACCCAGCACCAAAATGTTCAGAATTTAATGCCCAATCTTGTGACACAATGACGTCATAACACATGTCACCGGTTGGGGTAAAATGTCGGGGGGGTCACGCCCTTAAAAATATGCGGTTTTCGGCATAACTCAGTCAATTCTTATTTGATTTGCATGAAACCAGCATCAAACGAGATTACCTTCTCTTGTTGAAACGTTGTATTCACCGAGCTTGCGAGTGAAGACTCGCCAAAACGACGTGAGTTGATTGTTGTTTAGTCCGTAGCCCCCGAAAGTCGGGGGGGGTCATGACATTATAGATATGTGGTTTGTGTCATAAGACCATTCATATGAAACCAGTTCCCCACACTCATACCAAGAACAAAAAAGTAGTGGCGGCGAAGGTATGCGCTCTATGAGTGCCCGTTCTAGTTTTATTACAGCGTGGCTCGCGCTGTTATATAATTGGCTATTCTGTCCTGTGTCTTCTGTCACACTTATGGCCGCGTACATCCCTTTGATCTGAGGGCTATAAATAGAAATTTGTTCAACGTCACAACTCTTCCCATCATGCATGCTAATTCACCGTGTCTACATTTAAATTTTATAACTGCAAAATTGTTTCATCATTCTTAACCTCGACTTTTACTGCCCCAGCTGCGCGATATCGAAGTATTCACTTCTTGTTTAAATTGAAGTAACACTGCGTGGGGTCTCCTGTTCTATGAACTCCCCAGTTACATGAGTAGGAGGTGCTGTTCCATAATCTCATATGCAGACACGCTGCACTTATTTCAGGCCCATCAAAGCCAGCGCTGTCATTACCAACCTATGGTTGCTTGTGATCTATCCTTTTATATGCAGAGCATCAAGCAAGGAAGCAGCACGTACCATATGTTTTGGAAGTCTTTGGTGTGGCTCAGCCAGGATTCAAACCGCCAACTTCCCCAACTCTGAGCGGACTCTCAAACTATTATGCCACCATGGCTGATTAATTGGTGACCGAGACTTTATGCAATGTTTTTCTGCGGTTCAAAATTCAATCGTGAATCTGCCATTTTGAGAACAATTTCGTAATTCGTAAACTGTAATTGTAATTTCCAAACTGACAATCCTTTTGAGAAATCCTTTCTTTGGAATCGGAAAATTCACTAATGTACCACCATTAGTTGGTTGCCATGACATATACCATCAACAATAGGAGTGATTCAAAGTGTGTATACATTATTTTGAATCGCCCTGTACAAAGGTGGGAAACTGTCGTGGATCCAGTGGGGGTGACATTGTAACTTTTCTTGACTATACTTGAGACCAACTCTTCTTCATTGTTTGAGAATGCTTGTTGATCCTCCATAGACTCATGGCTTTTATTGTTTATTTTATTCGGATGTTGATCTGGCAGTTAACCTCGTATTGTAGATTTGCTGAGTTTGTTCTTCATTCTAAGGTGCTGCTTGAAACATGTTTTCCCGCATACCAGAGTTGGTTGGTGATGGAGGAATGAGGTATGTTCCTGGCCATGATGTTGTTTGGCATTTTTCCTGCTGTTGTTTTGGTGAACACAGCATCTCACAGATGTCCAGTACTGGCGATGAGATTTGTTCTCTGACTGCCACACTTGGTGTGATGGTTGTGCAGTACCTTATTATTATTATTATTATTATTATTATTTTTTATAATGTGCAAATGAGTGTGTTCTTGTTCTCTTTCTTTGTTGTTCAAAGGAGAACATCTTCACGTGGACTGTGCAGTGATCACCACCTTTCTTGCTTTGTTATATCTGATAGTTGTTTGGTGAGCTGTTTTTAAAGCGAGTGGCATTTGTGATAGTTTAGAAGGTATTTGAGAGTCGGTCATGAAATGTGAACTATGAAAATGTTAACTCGGCCGGGAACGCAAGACAAACAGAAAGGTTATTACTAGACCAGACCAGCCATGGCTGGCAGGTGATCGAGTTGATTTTATTTATTTATTTTTACTAACAATGTTTCAACTAACAACGTAATTCTGATTCTGATGTACCACACTCTGCTACACAGTGCCGGTGCTGCTAGAGCAGTTTCTTGGGTAGTTTGCCATTGCCTTCCCAGCAGTAGTTAGGGCAGGAATTTGGAACTTGGCTCAGGTGCCGGCAATAGTTCGCCTATTCTTCGCAAAGGACTCCGTGGGATCTTTAACATCCACCAACTAATGTTAGCAGACAGGACGCTCAGTTTAACATCCATTCTAGGGTCATCACACATATTGACGAATCGCTCTGCGTGTGAAACACTGGGATGGTAGTTTATAGCTGGGCCTGGATTTGAATCCAGGCTCGACAGCTTATAGGCGAGCATGCGTATATCAAGGCCATCTTGCCAGCCCAAAAATACAATCGTGATGCGTTGATTGCCTGGAAAAGCTCTGTTTCCAGATGTTTGGAAGCCAAATCGCTGGTGGAAAGGTCAAACCTCTGAGTCTTTGTTCTCAGATTAATGTCCATTTGCTTGTGCTTTGAGGATCTTTTGTCATTTAGTGATCTCTGCACCTTTCAAGGAAGGAAAGGAACCTTTTAATGCAGGAGGCCATTTGGCTCAACTTGACTGTGCTACACCAACACTATGTTAATCAAATTTATCGATTTATTGATACAATTTATTTGAGGATATCACTGAGGAGGAGGAGGAGGAGGTGGAGGTGGACTCGAGGACAATGGGGGCAGGCATAGGGACATCACTAGCATATTGTGTTGCTGCCTGACTTTGCCCCTCTCTTTCCTCTCAGCAAAGGTTTTCAGGCAGATACACAACCATTGAAACTACTTTGCCTTAATGTGTATCTAATTGTTCTTGAAGAATCATTAGCACATGTACTTTCAGCAAAGTCATTCTTAAGAACTTTATTGGATCATCATATCCACATTGTGCCTTTTTAGTCCGGTCCTTAAATTTCTCTCCTCATAAAATCACGTTCCGATTGCTGCAAATATATTGTAGGCCTATTCCTCATTACTTACTTTCTCTTCAAGTTGCTCCACGTCATTATTAAAACTCCTAGTGTAGCAATAAAATGTTTTTAACAGTTCCCTTCTTTTAATTATTTTTTTCCTGCCTGCCATTACCAATCATGTTATTAG
This sequence comes from Eptatretus burgeri, assembly GCF_056783735.1. Lineage (NCBI taxonomy): Eukaryota > Metazoa > Chordata > Myxini > Myxiniformes > Myxinidae > Eptatretus > Eptatretus burgeri. The sequence goes on from NC_140964.1 coordinate 114,777,657, forward strand.
TTGCATTTCCTCTTCAATGCCGATTGCAAACCTTGCTGATCTCTTTCTGTTTGGCCTTTACCCATTATTCAAGAAATCCTCCCATTACACCAAAAATGATTGCAATTGCTTCTTAAATTTCGATCAAATTGTCCCTCATTTTTTGAGGCCTCAAATCAACACGTGACCTTTTGCACACGTGGTGTGTGTGTGTGTGTGTGCGTGCGTGCGTGCGTGCGTGCCTGTGCGTTTCCAGAGAACTGGCTTTGCTTGCCGGGCACTTTTAACGTGCTGTTGCTCGTGGGAAATCTGTGATCAAAATCGTCTTTTTGACGTAATTTTCAGCATTTAGATCTTAGACGAAAGAGTGGCAATTAAAAAAAGGTCAACCATAATTGTTCTGTTCTGGAATGAAAATTGGATTCAGAAATGCAGGAAATACAACAAATATCCATGGATGAGAGGAGTCAGGTTTGTAACATTTTTTTTGTTAGTACAAGTGACCAGCGGCAGTGGATATAATAGACATACAAGTACACACACACACGGATATTCATTTTCGCAATAGATGCAAAAATCGAGGATACCGTAACCACCTCCACCAGCTCAGGTGGATGTAGGTTATGGTTTCATTTCTGTCTGTCTGTTTGGTTATTTGTTTGTTTGTGAACAAAATATCTCAAAAAGTTGTGGATGGATTCGTACTGAATTTTGTGGAAGGCTTGGGCGTGTGACAAGGATGAAATGATTAGATTTTGGTGAAGATCCGAATCTGGATCTGAGATTTATTAAAGTGATTCTTCACTATTGGGAGATAGGGCCAAAAACGACATACGGCAGGATATCTCAAAAAGTTGTGAATGGATTCAGACAAAACTTGGTGGGCAGGTTGGGTATGTAACAAGAAAGAATTGATTCAATTTTGGTGAAGATCCAATTCTGGATTCAGTAATTATTAAAGTGATTCTTCACCATTGAGTGACAGCGCTAAACCAATATATAGTACAATATTTCAAAGTTTTTGGACGGATTTGGACGAAACTTGGTGGGTGAGTTGGTTAAGTGACAAGAACGAGCCGATTAAATTTTAGTTCAGGTGCAAATCCAGATCCAAGCTATCAGTGGGATACAAAACATAAACTAATCAGCCTGGTGGAGGTATGCTCTCTACAGAGTGGCATTCAAATTTATTTTGTGGTTCTGCAAGCAAACAAATAATGTATTTATAACACATCCCATGGCACCCACTTTGCCAAGCCACCACCCCCTCCCCCCCCCAACATTATTGATCAGAAATCGCATCATTGAAAAGCCCCAGATATATCCTTCGCATTAGTGTTCAGAAAAACCTAATCCAGACAAGCAGTCCATTTAATGGTAGTGACCTGTCTGGGGTTTGTGTAGCACTTCTGTCCACTCGGGCCTTGCACTGACCCACATGGTCGAGAGTTTGCAGTACAGGCAAGTTTCTATTCGGCGAAATGGGAAAATTCTCCAAGTCTTTTGTTGTGTAGAAGCAAAGCCCTTTCTTTCAGGAACTTTTCCAAGTATTTTTGACTTGCTTTCGAGCTTTGTGAGCCATTTCAGGTAACAATTCTTATCCCAACACGATATACTTTCTTTCACACCAAACACGCAAGTTTCCTGGGGTTTCTACGCATGCGCACTGAGCATTTTGTGGGCGGATTACCCCATTTCAAAAGTCACGTATTGGTCATAGATTCACTTCCACACATGTGTGCTTAGTTGGGCCCAAGTCATAGGTCGAATGGGTAGTAACCTTTGATGTTATGCATTCTTTCCTGAAGACTTAATATGACTTCCATTCAATATATACTCATACATCTTGCCTACAGCTTTGTCCATTGTCCCCTGACGATCATAACGTGTGAGGTTGCCTCCTGCCTTCCAAAATAATGATCGTTTTTTTTTTCTCGTCATGTGCAGGATTTTGGCTTGGATCAGATTTTGAAGTACTGTCGGACCCTGCTATTCGCGGACCCCACGTATTTGCAGTTGATAAAATGTGATCTGCTTTAATATTTGTGGTTCCGTGCTTCACGTATTCATGGTTTTTAAAATTTTATTTTTGTTGGCATATTTGCAGTTTTTCGTGGGATTTTTGATTTTTCCCTTATGAATCATGAACCGCCGGGAACCTATTCCCCCCTTTTAAATTGAAACAATGCCCTGCTATTCGCGGTTTGGCCATTTGCGCCATTTTACAGGAACGTATCCCCCGCGAATAGCGGGGTCTGACAGTCCTGTAAATGGGGAAGGAACAACTCTGTACATTGAAAAAAGAAACGGTACATTGGACATCTGAAATGTTTGCCTCTGCAGTCGATGTTCTACCAAAAGGCTGGTTTGTGGACACTGTTGAACAGCACACGGCCGGATGGTTTGACCACGTTAAAAAGCAGATTTTTTGGCCTTCTATCAAATCAAAACCCTTTCACTGTTATGGTTCCAGGTACCACATGTTGCACCGGATTTTGCTGCATGAATCCTGATGAACATTATCGGTTTGCCACACACCATTTGGCCCACAAACATATCTGGAGGGGTCGGCTGTAAAATTGTAATTTCGACTTCAAGGATAAATTCCAACAGAGGAAGATCAAAGATTCGATTGAAAGACCTGAATTGGAGAGATGAGGAAAGAATAGACCATGTTGAGCGAGGCTTTTGTCCCACAGTGAACCGAGATAGTAAAGTCAAGTCAAGTTAAAGGCCCGGTCACACCTTGACGTTTAGCCAGCGATGGCAACGTATTAAAATGTATGTAAAACGCTGGCTTACGTTGAACTTTTGATGTTTTTTTTTAAAGATTCGGACGTATTCATCGCGACTTGGTCTTATGTATAACACATTGGTAACGGACACAGAACGTTTCGTTGTGTTATAGATAACTTATACCAACGAATGCTGAACCTGTTGTCGGCCTACACAACCGATGCCCAACGATAGTCTAACTTAGGCATAGCGCGTTGCACGCATCGCCGACGATGTCGTGACGTAGCCTATTAAAAGGCTGACGCACAACGATTCGAATCATAACTGCCATCGAAATGGAAGTGTCAACATCGCGGTCACACCTTGGCGATATTGCCAGCGTATGCCGACCTAAGAAAAATGTGTCTAAAACGTTGGGGCATGTCAAATACGGTATGAGTAAGTTTGGTATACGTGAGTAGAACGCTAAAGTACGCTATCATACGTCGTAGTAAGTAGAGTACGTCAAGAAATTTTAAACATGTTCAAAATTTTACGACGTACTCGGCGTATGACACACGTTCCGCATGCGATGGGGATAAGTTTTACACACGATATGTGGACGCTTACACACGTCCACAAAGGCTACTTATAAACTACTCATAAGTCGAAACACGTCGCGGTAATGTCTTTTTTACGCGAAACTTATTTCTAACTTATGTTTGACGTGCTTTGAACCAATTCTTTACGTAGTCCCAACACACATCGACGTATGTAGACGTATTCCAATGACGTCTTCCGGTCGACAAAAAAAAAAATTAACGTGTTTCTAGCTTACAACTGCCATATAAAGACGTGTTCCCAGCGGTTTTGGGAATTGGTATATAAAAATGCTGCTCATAAAAGGGGAACCCAACAGTGTTTTCGAGTCCTTTTGGAGTCGATGTCCATGTCAGCAGTAACAGTATCAGTATCAGTATCAGTATCAGTATTAGTATTAGTAGTAGTTTGTTCATGTTGGCAGTAGTAGGTGAGTGTGAGGGGGAGGGTGTGGGTTATGATGGATCGTCCTTGCGTTTAACGATTTAACGATTTAAATGATAAACTCAACGATTTAAATGGCTGCATCTCCACTATTGAAAGTAGACGCTTGCGCTCAACAATTGGATTTTTTTTACACTCAACGACTTTTAAACGGTACCACTCAGCGAGTTTCATTGTTTACAATGAACGATTTAAATTGCTGTCACTCGCCTTTGTTTTTTGACGCTGGGGTTTGGAAATTTGAAGCGTTTCTTCTGAACGTGTTAAAACGCTCAAACTCGACTATTTTAAATAGACGCTGCCGATGGACAATTGGAATCATAGCCAAGCAAGACATCGAAGTGTGAACATCCTCGTCATGCCGAAGAAAAGTTTGAAGAATGCTGCAAATAAGTGTCCTGGCCATGGCCGTGGACGCTGACGCAAGGACGATCCATTATACCGACGTCTTTCAGCCTATGAGTAACTTAAAAGTAACGTCTGTCGATGTGTGGCAACGATCGCATAACGTGCCAACAACACGTTAATCATAGGTTAGAAATAAGTTTCGGGTACGCTAAACATTACCTCGGCGTGTCTCAACTTATGATTAACTTACACGTAGCATGTGTTGACGTCTGTCAACGATCGCAGACCGTGCATACAACTTGTGGCCAGCGTAGCGGAACGTGTGAGTCATACGCCGGCATACGTCGTGAAATTTCAAGCATGAAAAAGTTTGAGGACAACCAAAAAGTACAACGTTTAAAGCCAACGTACAACGACGTATGGCAGTGTTTTTCAGCGTGCTCTCAATGTTATCAAAACTTACCCATAACGTATTCAACATGTGCCAGCGTTTTAGAAAAAAAATTCAAAAATCGGCATACGTTGGCTAAAACATCAAGGTGTGACCGAGCCTTAACACTTACGATTGTAGCAAAGCTTTTATTTTTGATGGTTTTTTTTCTGTCATGCAAATCGAGTAAATCACATCTCTACAGCATTTGTGGTGAAAATGTTCGGGTGACATCTCAAGGCCCATTTGAATAAATGTCAAAAAGGTCAGGGCCCACGTAAGAAATAATAACTTAAAATAAAACAGGGTGCTCTGAACTGAAATTTATATGTAGCTGTCTGCTGCAATGATTACATAAAATATAATACGAATAATTTTATTTGGTGCCTCATTTAAGACATTTATGCCTTAAATATAGAATGCTGCTTACCTCAGTGGGATACTTGGGTTTGCTTCTGAGAAACAATCATAACGTAAGCAAATTACACAAAGGCAAGATGATGCCTCCACAGCCTGCCTTCTGAAGTCGGTATGACGTTCGCTGACCAATAGGTGGTGCCTTGTGGCGTACTGATGGGTCGTGACCTGCTGGTTGAGAATACTGGCCTAGAGGTGCGTGCACACTCCACTGTAAGCTGTCCAGCCTGGGTTTGAATCCAGACCCGGCTATAAACTGTCATCCTGGTGATTCAGTCATAATGATTCATCAATGTGTGTGCCGTTTCTCGGATGGACGTTAAACTGACCATCCCGTCTGCCGGCATTAGCTGGTGGACATTAAAGGCCCCATGGTGTCCTTCGCAAAGAGTAGGTGAGCTCTCGCAGGCATCATGAAAAAATTCCAACTTCCTGAACGAACTACTGCTGGGAATGCAATGTCAACCCTCTCCCCCCCACCCCCCCAGTAATATAACCCTTGCCAAGAAACTGCTTCGGCAGCACCAATGTTCTGTAACAGAGTATGGTACATCAGAATCAGAATTGTATGTGCAAGAATCGACCATCTCCAACATCTGAATTTTTTTGTTGTTGTTTGAATCGACTTTGACTGAGAATCGATCGTTTGACACAAGACAGCAAAACGACTGTATTTCCCCTGCATTGCCATCCATTTGCTTTGAAATGGCAGAGAGGGAATGGTGCTTGTGATGAGTAATTCCTGGAGGAAGTGGGCGCGGCTTGAGGAAACAGTGGGCGCGGCTTGAGGGAACGGTGGGCGCGGCTTGAGGGAACGGTGGGCGCGGCTTGAGGGAACGGTGGGCGCGGCTTGAGGAAATAGTGGGCGCGGCTTGAGGGAATAGTGGGCGCGGCTTGAGGGAATAGTGGGCGCGGCTTGAGGGAATAGTGGGCGCGGCTTGAGGGAATCGTGGGCGCGGCTTGAGGGAATACTGGGCGTGTTTTGGAGAAATGGCGAAGCACGGCGAATAGGGGGCGTGGTCTCCAAGAACAGCGTGGTCCACATAGTGTATATATTATATATATATATATTATATATATATATATATATATATATATATATATTTATATTTATATATATATATATTTCGATATATATAATATTTTTAATTTCTTATTTTTACTCAAATGTGTTATCAGTTTACTTATCAAAAAACTGCAAATGTGGAAGTTTATTCCATTGATTTTTACATGTGTATTCATTTTTATATGAGCAAGTCGAACTGTCTTGAACACAATTGACAACAACAAGTGCAGTCAGGAGGAAGAGGCGTGGTTTAAAGAAAAATGGGCGTGGTTCCTGTAAGACAAACAACACGTGTTACTTTATTTATTTGTTAACAACATAAACGAAGTTCATGAACATCGCAAATGAAAAGAGATGCACGTTTCCAACGAACCAGGGGGTAAATGTGCTGTTGGGGTTTACAAAACACGTGGATCACTTTGAGATCATTTCAACATGATGATTACCCAATCATTTTTCCCTGCCAGTGCCCCCCCCCCCCCAAAGCCATTTTCAAAGTTCTGTGTATTATATGACAAAAAAAGGGCACCAAGAGTCGTTGAGAAAATGGACTTTAGTTGACGCGTGTCAAATTTGATCATAAACAATTTTGTTGTCGTTTCGTCGACTTGACGAGTTCAATTTTCATTTAAATTTGAGCAAGAGCCGTCTCGAGGCTGCCGTCTATGAAACACTTGCAGTCTTCCATGAGCCTCGACCTTGTACACCGAAAAATAATAAATCGATAAAAAAACACTTCGTTTTAGCGTTCACCTTTACACGCAAAGTAAAGTCCATTTCATGGACAATTATTTATTGCGTACCTTTTCCCTGTACTTTATCCACCAAGCACGTCTTCATGAAAGACGATGGATCGACACGGTCATTGATGAAGGTCATTTACCTTTGTGACGTTTCCACGTGACCTGTGTGGACAGAGCCGTGCTGTACTAGTACCACACATGTTTTAACACCAATTCGGAACCCTTTATTTACTTATACTCCTATTGTTAAAGTTTGGCAACGCTCCCCCCCCCCCCCAGATTTTTCTTTACCTCGTTAGACCACGTGTCGTGTGTTAAACGAACGAACGACCGGATGTAACGGTCTTAAGTTCGAGTTTAGTTTTCCTTTTTTTCCGGCTGTGTTATTTATTATTAAAATCCCATGAAGTTTCGACTCCGAAGACGTCACCACTTGGGTCACACCACATTACCACGCCCACCTCACATCATCTCACCGCACCGCACCGCACAACCTTCTCCTTTGTGCTCACGTTCGGTCCCCTCGTGAGGTGTGCCGTGCGGCGCCATTCAACGGCGGAATGTTTTTCCCCAATGCCGACGGTGGCGTCATCCGGGTTTTATACACCTTCAATGTCGTGTGGTAAACACGGTGAATCATGTGCGCACGACGGCTCCACCGAGCCTCGTTCTTCCCTTATTGAGCGGCGAGCACGCTGGGCCACGGCCCGGCCCCTTCCTGTTTGGCCTTTTGTTGTGCCGCATTGGGGACGGAGGGAGGGAAGAGAGATTCGCTGATAGGACGCGCCGGAGAGCGAAGGACAAAAAAAACAAACAAAAAAAAAAACAATCAAGACATTTGCTGCAAAACAGGTTCGTGAGTTTTAATGTGATTTCCTTTGTATGAAGAACACGGTCGACTTTGTTGGCGTTGTCAGCAAGTCTTGGTTGGGAGGGGGGAGGGGGTTAAAGATGCGCCCAGAGGGGAAGTGGCGAAACCTGTGAATTTTCCAACCAAACGAAGGGAAAATATCGAGCACGAACAGTAGGAGGAGATTAAAAAAATGTGGGAGTGAGAGTTCACGCGCGTGGGCGGGCTCTCGCCGCAAACGTCATCGCCGCGTCACAATTTTCTGACCAATGGCACAATAGTCCTGGGAGGGTGGGTCGCCGCAATGCACTCCCTCCCGCCGCTGGCGCAGAAACGGTACTCCCGTCTGCCTGCTTAGATGGTGCGGCGGCCTCATCGCATTTCGTGCGCCGCCATCTTGCTTCGAGAAGCGCAGGCCTTGAGCAGGCTTTCCGACCTCGCGCGCAGAGGGACCCCGCGCGAGGAGTGCGCGCCAGACGAGGCGCGTGTGCGCGCGAGTGGCTGAAGATTCTGACGGAGCCCGTGGCGCGCGAGAGGAACGCGAGGCTGGAGAGGATTTTTTTGTCCCTTTGCGAACGCAGCGGGGAGGGTGCGAAGGCGAGGTGGTGTGGTGGGGGAACGGGGGATTTAGAAATGCAGACGGGACGAGCGTGGAGGCGGGAAGTGATGCGGCCTGTGTGAGGAGGGCTCGGTACAGGTGGGGCACAGCGTGTTCACGTCTCCCGTTGTACGATCGTTCGTTACTATTGTCTTTCTACTATTCGATTGCAGTCGTCGTCGGTGCGCCGAGTCCCAGAGACGTATCCGCGCGTCACGTGGATCACAACGACAGGCAAAAGGAAGGGCGGGTGGGGGTGGTGGTGCGTACTTGTTTTTGTTTCCCTTTGTAATTATAATGACAGAGGTACATTATTCCTTTATTGTTTAACGTAAGCTTTTGTGTCTGTATAACACGCTGGGCTATGAAGGCGTAAGGGTGGGGGTTGAAATTTGGGTTTGGGGAGGGGGGCGGGGTGTGGCCCCGAAACCATATCACGTGGCATCCGCTCGTTGCTGTGAAAGAATATAAACACCAATATGGATCGATACGTCTTCGCTATTTATAATATCTCGGTAACCTTGAATTTGAACGCGTGTAAAGTGAGGAAATTGATGACTTCACGCCTGTTGTCTCTTCGATTGCCTTGGTTTTTTTTTTTTTTAATTAATTTTTTTTTTTATTCTGCCTTTTGACAATTGTGCCTCTTTCCCATTGTGCTCCACGTGATGCATGTCTTGATAGGGGACCCATGACCTTGCTGAAGCAAGGTTGTCTTAAACAATATTCTCTCTCTCTCTCTCTCTCTCTCTCTCTCTCTCTCTCTCTCTCTCTCTCTCTCTCTCTCTCTCTCTCTCTCTCTCTCTCTCTCTCTCTCTCTCTCTCTCTCTCTCTCTCTCTCTCTCTCTCTCTCTCTCTCTCTCTCTCTCTCTCTCTCTCTCTCTCTCTCTCACAAGGTTCCTGTGATTTTTTTTTTTATATTGTTTGTTGCCCTCTCCTCGGATGCAATTCCATTGGAATCGAGTGCATGGAATGAGAGCGTTTCAGGAAAAGGTGGCGAGACTAACGTTTTTTTGTTTTGTTTTTTTTATTTCATTTCATTCGTGCAGGTCACCTCGTGCTGGCGACCGCCACCACCGCCGCCTATGAGGCTCCATGCTGGTTACTGCATGGATGCCATGGCTCCGGCTCTCACGGATGCGACCACTGAGGTCTGCAGGCTCAAGTTGTCGCCGACGCCACCGGCCGGCGGTGCCCTCTCTCAGACGTCTGAATTCGGCAGCCCCGTCCGTAAGAGACTCAACGGCAGCTGCCCCTGCAAGAAAGGGGACCAGCTCGAGTCTTGCCTCGGTGAGGCCGAGGCGGGCGAGGCGTTGAACGGAAAGCACCGGGTTGCAAAGGGAAAGCTCCAAGAAGAGCTCCTGCACGACTCGTTGGATTTTCTGAGCCAAATAATGAAACCTGAACACCAGGGTGCTTTCAAACAAAAAAATGGCGTTGCAAAGCAACAGAGGACTATTTCGAAACTGGAGCCAGATCATTACTGCGGTGATAAGCTGGTAAACGGCAAAAGAACAAATGTGGACGAGGAGCAATCGCGTGATGCGGTGACATTGGAAGCGCCGTCGACTCTGGGTTCGCGCCTTCATGATCCCGGACATTTTTCGTGCGATGATAAAGAGAGTTTTGCGGATAGGGAAGGCGTCTGCAAATCCCTACCGTCCGTCCAAGAGACGCAAACAAAATCTGATGTAGGCGCATCTTTGCCTGCCTCATTGAGCAAACGGCCCGATTGCTCACAAGTGCAAGAGGTACCTGGTGATATTTCTGCAGCAGACCACCTGCGACAAGAAAGCCGAACTAACTTGCAGCATCAAGAGGTGGTGGCAGCTCAATCAGTTCCTCACAACTGCGTTTCAACCGAGAGCTCCATGGCGGCGCGAGTACTGCAGTCTGAGAAGAAGCTCGCCGTCCTCAAGGAGAGAGCCAAGATGCTGTCTCAGCGGCTTCGCCTGGTTCAGGTCGGGCAGTTGGAAAGCCACCTGAAGCAGCAGCTGCACGGCTTGATGGGCAGCTCCATCCATCGCCTGCCCCCCCTCTCGGGCGGCATTCAGTCGACGCTGCTCGACTTACCCCATCGTTACTCGGGGGCTTCGACCCAGCTGCATCCTCGGTCCTACGTGTACACCGAGGACCCGTGGGAACCGACTCCCGACCTGCAGAGCATACCAGGCTGTGCCGAGGAGCTCAGTCACATGGCGCGCAAACTGCAAGCCAACCTGCGTCATGTGGAGCGGGATGTCGATTCCGATGTGACGGAAAGCAGCTCTGGTGGAGAGACGGATGTGGAGGATGACATGTCTGTGGAATATTGTATGGAGGGAAGGCGCTCATCGAGGTGAGTGCCATTTGTTTCTTGGATTGAAGGTTGTGTGATTTTTGAATATCGAGGAGCTAAGTTGTCACTCCTTCCGTTGTCTCTTGTCAGGTTGTCTCTTGTTGTCTCTTGCTGTCTCTTGTCAGGAAGTCGGTTTTGCTAGCGCCCCCTTTTGGCACCACTTATCCTCCACGTGCTTTTCCTTTTGCATTATCCTATTGTCTCCGGTTTTTGCACATGGTTTATCGAGGTCTTAAAAAGAGGGGCTTGTTTTAAAAAAATAAATTGAATAAACTAACTACACTTGGTGATTTTTTTTTTTTTTTTTTTTTTTTTTTGTGAGTTTCACCTATGTTAAGAAAAAGTGGATCTGCTTGCTGTGAATGAGAAGAATGGAGCTCACCTCCATTTTCTTCTCTTAACAGAACACTTAGAAGAGATTTGTTTTTGTCCTTTTTGATCTCCTCATTGAAAACGGTCTTTGTTGTTTTCTTGCTCTCCTTGCTTAACATTATTGATCTTTAAAATGATACCATTGGTGAAGCTTTGTTGTTGGTGGTTGACATGGTTTCATGCAGTGAAATCTCCCCCCCCCCCCACACACACACACATTTTATCGGGGTGGGGGTGGGGGAGGGTGATTGGGGAAAGCACATTGAAGATTATTATTATTTTTTTGTGAAGGACATTATTATTGATTGTAAAGCCCACGACTGCAATACAGTTGTACAAGTCGTAGACATTTATCTGCATTGCTGGAGATTTTGTTATCAGGAAATGGCAGCTATTGGACTTGGTGCTGAGACCACCTCTCTGTCATGTCTTCCCCACAGTGGCATTACACGTTGACCTCCAGTAGTAGTGTAATGTTTGCTTGTGTGCTCAAAACCAAGCTGACCTTGGGGTTGCAATGAAACGTGATGGAAAATGAGCTTATTGCTTCAACTGGGTTTGGTTTTTCCGTTGAACAGGCGGCTCATGAAGCTGGGATACCAGGTTGGAATTCCATTTGCTGTGTTGTTTAAAAACAAACAAACAATTATTGTACAATACTGTATTCTCTATGTAATTTGTTTAAAGTAAGCCGAGGTCATGTGATGTTCCTGTCCTCTGTGCGAATGATGGACAATTTGAGCTGCTCCATCAGCTGGGGATTGGTTCGGGATAAAAACCTAAAGTGAGGGTTGATCCGAAAATATCCGCCTTGTACTTTGAGTTGTCTGCTTCAGTGTAGGATTTGTTTAAGGTGGTATCTCTTACTTTGTATGCAAAAATGCCATTTGCAATCCCATCCCTCCCCCCCCCACCAAATCCCCCCACCATCAACTCTGTTAACTCTTGATTCTTCACCTTACCTCATCACAGCCTCCTCCACTACACACCACACACTTGTCTCTCTCTCTCTCTGTCTCTGTGTCTGTGTCTGTGTGTGTCTGTCTCTGGCTGTCTCTCTCCCTGTCTGTCTCTCTCTCACCCCTTTCCTCCTCTTAATCGAGTCCACCAACTCTTATCACCTCAACCTCCTCACAACCACCTCCAATTAGTCCACCTCCTCTCTTTCCTCCTATTAATCCCGTCCACCTCTTTCCTCCTCTTCATCCCTTCCACCTATTTCCTCCTCTGAATCCCTTCCACCTCTTTTCCTTTACTGTGTTGGCTTTACAGTTTACACCCTCTCTCCCTCTCTCCCTTCATGCATAAACGGATGCTCCTTGGCCATGATACACATCTTTTGGCAACATGTATGCTCCTTTGGTTTTGTGTTTTGACCCAAATGCAGTTTTATTGTCTTGGTGTGTATTCCTCTGATATTTGCCTGCATGCTGTGGATTTCCACTTCACATGGTGTGTATGCGTAATTTATATAAAAAAAATTATGTATGATTATAAATATGTATTTAAGTATTTAATCAAAATTTTGTTTTCCTCGTGCTGTGACACAAGAAATACAGTACAAATTGTGAGAACTTGTTTGATAAATCAACACGGTCGATGCTATTCAGACCGAATCATAGCATAATCATCTTCTTCTAGTGCCATTACATCACATGGGTAAAATCCATATATATATATATATATATATATATATATATATATATATATATATATATATATATATATATATATATATATACTATACAGTCATGCGCCACTTAACGACAGGGTGACGTTCTGAGAAACGCGTTGTTAAGCGACGTCGTCGTCGTCGTTGTGCGAACATCATTTTTTTTTTCGTTTTTGTTTTCGAACATCGTACTTGCACAAACCTAGACACCTAGGCTATATGGTGTAGCCTATTGCTCCTCGGATACAAACCTTTACAGCATGTTACTGTACTGAATACTGTCGGCAATTGTAACACATCCAAGAGAGACGGAAGACACGTAAGATTTTCCTTTGTGCTGTTCATGACGGCCATCGGTGTTGTCAGCAGCAGCTTATCTTCTCTCGCATCGATTATAGAAAGATGAATAAATAGCGTTTGGATTTTATAAATACGTAATCATTGCATCGATATTATAATTTACAAATGAAGAAACGAGCACCTGTTAATTGTGATATGTATATATGTATATATATATATATGTATATATGTATATATATATATGTATGTATATATATATATATATATATATATATATATATATATATATATATATATATATATATATATATTTCGGAACAGTAGGATTGTTTTTACAACATAAAAAGCTTCACTAAAAACAAATTTGTGTTTTAATGTCGACTAAGAACAACGATTTATTCGCGGAATTCTTCAATTCAAAGGTAATTTACTTGCTGGAAGGTAAACGTGGAAACATTGGTTCAGTTTGAAAGCCACTTTCCTTGAATCCAGATTTAGCACGATCCTGTTTTTTTTCGCGATGACATTTTATGGACCTCAACGATCGCATTATAACAGGGCCACATTGTCGTTTATTATCATTATGAGGTATTATGTACTGTACAGTGTACATAATTGTATGTGCTATTTTTATACGAGGCTACATCACTCGGCGATTGGAATTTTTCAGTTACATTTTTTTTTTTTAATTTTTTAGAGCTGGCAGATCACCGTCGTATATGCGATCCGTCGTTGCCCGGAACGTCGTTAAGCGGCGCATGACTGTATATATAAATTTCTTATTCTTCTTTCGGCTGCTCCCGTTAGGGGTCGCCATAGCGGATCATCCGTTATCATCCGCATAATGATTTGGCACAGGTTTTACGCCGGATGCCCTTTCTGACGCAACCCTGGTCGCTTCTTACGACACAGGGGTATGGTACACCTATTCTAGCCGGGGCATACACCGGGCCCAGTACACTGGTACTCACTCACGATGACAGGCTGAGTCAACCTCCTGGTGTGTATTAATTCAAGCGGCCAAAGGGGCTTGAACTCAGGACCTTTTGGATCCCAAACCGCTACCCTAACAACTCCACCAACAGCAGGATATATATATATATATATATATATATATATATATATATATATATATATATATATATATATATATATATATATATATATATATATATATATATATATATATATATATATATATATATATATATATATATATATATATATATATATATATATATATACATCTATCGAAAACTCTCATCTTGTATGTAAGTTCCTGCAATACAGCCAAAATGGTACACGATAGCGCAAATTTTTTTAGGGCCACCTTACTCACCATTCGCCTGCGGTGTGCAGTATCAAGTTTCGTTCAAATCGGGCAACAAAAAATATTTAAAAATCAATTCCCGATTCAGTCAAGTACTCTTCTGGAGAATTTGATCAATGCAAACAACCTCAGTGGTATAGTTCGCTGGAGCTATCTTTTTTTTTTTTCTTTTTTTTCTTGAAATTATTTTTTTCCTCAACGGGTTCACGGGTCGTCGTGTGTGTGTGTGTGTGTGTGTGTGTGTGTACATATATATATATATATGTGTGTGCTTGGTCTACTTTGGATTGTTGAATGTTTTGTGTGAGATGGTTTTTCATGCTGAGCCATTTTGACAGGCTCCAGTCTATGATACTGGTTGGGTTGACCTAGTTTCTGTTCCTATATATGAACACACAGTCTTGTGATGCTGACATCCCAGGGTTTATATCCCACACACTCTTTGCTCCATTCGTTCCTGATGTTCCAGTATTTTGTGGTCAGACTACCTTCGTCTTTGAATGTCTTGATGATTTCTATTTTTGCTCTCTGTAATTCATCTTCAAGGCCCACGATGAGCATGGTTTTATAAAAGAAGATGGTGTAATCGTGTAACTTTCACAGCCCACCGAAGCTTCAACTTTTCTAAATAATCTGAGGAGGCTTTTTATTTCTTTTTATTTTTAGTTCAGCTTTTGTGATTTAGAACTACTGTAAGGTGTATTAAGATGAAGACAGAACACCACCGTAATTGTAGACGTTCGAGGCTTGTGTTCTTGGTGTGTGTGTGTGTGTGTGTGTGTGTGTGTGTGTGTGTGTGTGTGTGTGTGTGTGTGTGTGTGTGTGTGTGTGTGTGTGTGTGTGTGTGTGTGTGATTTCGAACTTTTATGCTTTAGAAAGGTAAGGTTTATGCACGAATTTGTGCAACCTTGAGTTGTGCCAACTTCTTCGGCATCATGTATCCCATTATATTGTTATATCGTATGCAGCCTGTGGCTGCTGATTCTGGTAGCTTTGTTTGCAGTAAGCTTGTATTCATTTTGCTGACCTTAAAAGGATGACAGGCTGAGTCATCCCACCTGCTGTTGTTTAATGGCAGGACTAGGGGCTCAAACTAGCCACCTTAACCGTTCAGCCAACACTTGGCTTTCCTTTGTGTCCAATGCTTCAATTTGAGGTTGGGCCTTTGAATCTCACTTGTTGAGATTTCTTTGGTAATATCAATTGGGTGGAAGTTTTAACACTCATCCCCCCACCCCCCTCCATCCTGTTATTCCTCACTTATTCCATTTTCTTGTGTTTTGCATCCTCCTTCCATTTCTCTCCATATATGTATAGCACACACACACGCACATGCACATACACATGGCCAATCAGTGTGCCAATCAGGTTCAGGATAGAGCTGTGTAGATAGGAAAAACGAATGCAGCTGACCCCAGAAGATGGGATTAGCTTGGGATCAGAAAGTAGTTTGACTTGTTACATATTTCTGCCTTTCTCTTCCCTTTCTGAAATTCATGAATTCATTCCTTTCCCTTTTTTACAATTGTGCCGCAATTTGAGCTTCTTTGTGACATTGAGCATTCTTTGTTATTGGACAGATGAGATGAGCCTTGTTGTTTTGACCACAAATGATTGAACTTTTGACTGCTGTATTATGTTATTTATATATATATATATATATATATATATATATATATATATATATATATATATATATATATATATACATGCACACACACAATTTTATAATTTTCTGTAATTAGCAATATTTATTGGAGAAGGGGGGAGAAAAAAAAACAAATACTAGCAATGTATTTTGACCCCAGTGTTTGGTGTTCACAGTGGATTGCACTAGCCATGCTTTTGTTGCTAGTCGAGACATTGACTCAGAGTCGAGATGCCAGTGAGCACTGCATGATGTGAAAACGGGAAGCAAGTTGTTTGTTTCGTACACATCCTCTCGCTGCTGGTTGCATCATTGCTGGGAGTGTGGCTGTGCTGCTGATGCAGTGCCCCTTTTACCAGTAAGCCGGTACTCATTTTGCCGACCTCGGAAAGATGCCAGGCTGAGTCGACCCACCCAGCACTATTTAACGGTACGGCGCGTCTCAAATTCAAGACCCTAAGATCTCAAAGCAGCCATCTTAACCGTTGAGCCAACACCAGGCTTGGAAGGAGGTTGTGAGGAAATGTGACTCGAGTGAAAGGGAATGTCGAGTAGTGACTCCATGGTCATGCCTTGAGAAATCGTTGCTGTTTTTGTTTGTTTGCTTGCATGGGCAGCATAACCAGTGGCTGTTATTAATAGCTCGAGCATGTGCTTGGTTGGATTGTAAGAAGGCTATTTACATAAAATCTATATAAAAGGGGGTTTCACTTCCACTCCCATGCCTTCCTGGCCATTTCTCGACCCTTTATCCCTGTCCTCTTTATCTTATTTTCCCTTTTTTCATTCATTTAAATCTCTTTTCCCGAGATGTAAGTGACTCGTGACCCTTGCACAGATTGAAGAGAAATGAAATGTTAAATTCAATTTGGAAATTATTTTGATGAGTAATATGGGAGAATAATACTTTCAGCTCCGGTTCAGTGCAGGGTAGCAGTTTTTACGTCCAGTTTGCAACAAATGGGCAAAGTTGGTAGAAGAGGACGAGGAGGAGGAAGTTTTAAGAGTGTATCTCAGACCCCTGTACCTGTTTTTGGTGCATACGAGTGAGACCTACTTGGAACAACGACCACGACGATGTTTGAACGATTGAGGCAGAGAAGGGAGTGTTGTGTGTGCTTCTAATTCCACCCTTGGTCTGGCAAGCTGATGTCATTCCACACTTGTTTTTCTTTTTGGATATATCATTTTCCTCTTTATTGGCTTACTGCAGTGTTTTGCATAACGTACAAAACAATAAAAGACTGAAGGCGTTTTTCTATTTTTATACAAGTATTTAATAATTCCAGGTGATAAGGGCAACTCTGCTGAAACTTTTCCTCTTTGTTGTTTCCATCTGAGCACAAAGCTCATGATGCGAGGGATCCCAAGTTCAAATCACATATGCTCAGTTTGTTGATTGTTCACTGATGTCCTTGCAATTGATATTATGTGTCTGAGGTCCTCCGTGAGCCTTGGGCCCTGGGGGGGGGGGGTGTACAATAGTGGTTGTGGGAGGTGCAGGTAAATTGTCTCTTTCATTGGAAAGTACCTTTCCCTCGCTCCAGGCTGGGGGGGGGGTGGAGAAGAAAAATAAAATGGTGTTGGTCCTTTTAAAATACCATGCCATTTGCAATTATCAGTTCCATAATCAAATCACAAACTATCGTTATAAATGTTTGCCGAATGCCCACTAGGCCTTGCTTGCTGTTTCATGCTTGTGTCAAAGCCCTTGGATCTATTAATTGCTGGGTAAGGAGAGGGCATTGGGTTATAAATAAACTGTTTTGTACTGTCATTTTACTTGCAATGTTTAAATGAGGCAAGTGCTCCAGATTCTGGTTCTGGTCCAGGTTCTGTCAATGAAGCAAGCAGATGGTAAATGGTAAGCAATGTAATTTTGTTCATGGTTTTTACTCACTCATTGGGATGTCCCATCACACCCAATCCTACCGCACGTTCACTACCTCTCCCCAACCCCATGGCTGCCCCCACCCCTCCCTGCTCACATTTTGGGTCATGCCTTAGGGGAGGTGGGGGATAGCATGCATGATTATGACTTGGAACCCTTACAAGGAACTTCACTGCAAAAGGCTATTAGGGCCATCACGCATCTGCAATGGTTGTCCGTGTAAGGTCTTTAAAAAAAAATGCTGACCGTAAAGCAGGGAAGCAACACACGCCATTTTTAAAGACTTTGGGATGACTCTTCCAGGGTCGGAATGCAACCGCCGACCTACTCTGAGCTGATGTCCGAACCATTACGCCACCGAGTCTGGTTCCTCAATCGGCGTGTGTACATGAAAGATTTGGTGGGAATGCTTTGTTGGTTAAAGTGTGTGTGTTTGTGTGTATGTATATACGTAGATATATAGACAGCTTGATCCAGTGTGACTGGGTTTTGTTTGAACTTTCATATTGAAGTTGCTCACCCTGTTTTGCTGAATAGTTCTGTTATTTCCATTGTCTTTTTGTGTTATTATAGGAATATATATGATTTGGAGATACTGGTTCACGAAAAAAATATTTTCACGAAAAAAAATAAGTGACCACTATATTCGTTATTGTTGTGTGTCTGTCTGTCTGTCTGTCTGTCCCGAGCATAGCTCCGTGGGTTTTTATCCGATCCTGATAAATTTTTGGTGGGAGGTTTATATCATGATCTAGTTGTGTTTTCCTGAGAATGGGTGTGGTGTGCCCATTATGGGTGGAGCCACGCCCAAAAAACATGTGTTTTTAGGGGGTAGCCGATTTCAATTTGCATCTTCTCCTTGGGGTTTGTCGAATCTGACAGAGGTTTCGGTATTTGGTTAGCCCAATGGCACCTGCATAGCCCCACGGAGCTCAATTTTCCATTTTCGTCCCAAGGTCAAGGCCACAAGGTCACGAACTTAGAAAATTGCGAATTTTGACAAATTATCTTCTCCGAGGGGTTTGTCGAATCTGGCTGGGGTATCAGTATTTGGTAAGCCCAATGGCACCTACATAGCCCCAAAGAGCTCTTTTTCATTTTCGTCCCCAGGTCAAGGCCACAAGATCACAAACTTAGAAAATTGCGAATTTTATTTTTCAGGGGTAGCCGATTTCAATTTGCATCTTCTCCTAGGGGGTTTGTCGAATCTGGCAGGGGTTTCGGTATTTGGTTAGCACAATGGCACCTGCATAGCCCCACGGAGCTGTTTTTTTTTTTTTTTTCCATTTTCGTCCCAAGGTCAAGGTCACAAGGTCACGAACTTAGAAAATTGCGAATTTTGACATAAAAATCTATCTTCTCCAAGGGATTTGTCGAATCTGGCAGGGTTTCGGTATTTGGTTAGCCCAGTGGCACCTGTATAGCCCCACGGAGGTCGATTTTTCATTTTCGTCCCAAGGTCAAGGTCAGGAACTTAGAAAATTGCGAATTTTGACATCAAAATCATACGACCGCCCAAACTTTGAGAGCTAGGATGACTATTTTTTATGCATAATCTTGAGGTCATTCCCCACCTAAAGTCTTGAAACCATTTTGCTCTATCTCGAACACCTTGCCCGTGGCACCCCCTTCAACTTTGTTTTTACGCTGATTTCATCAAAGTATGGATAATCTGAGGAGTGCGAAATGCCATACAGCATATATGATGTTATATTGTTCCTGGAATGTTCCAGAGGAAGTTTTGCACCAAACGTCATAATCCTTTACCTTTGACCTTTAAAGTTCACAAAGGTCAAATTTTCAAAGTTGTGGGAATCAAACCGGGTTTTCGACCTTCTTCGATGAACTAACTCCAATAAGTTATAGCACGTATTCTGTTTCCTTATTTTAATGTCCACAACATTGTTTTGTGACTTTTAAAGATTATGCAAAGGTCAAATTTTGAAAGTTGTTGAACGAAACAGGGTTTTCCACATTTTGCAGCTAATAATCTGTCACTCGTACCACATCATGTTGATCATTTTTATAACTTGGTCAAAAATTATCACATTGTCTCATCCTTGACTTCTGAAACAATCTACATCGTCAAATACCGCTCGTGAACCATCGTCGTCCTCAGACTTGTTCTCTTTTAAAATGATGTGTATTTCTCTTGTATTACATTATATCATTCATTCCTACATTTGTATTACATTCATGAAATGCAAGTTACACAGTGAATCCCCCCCCCACCCAATCTTTTTGGGTCACAGGTTAGTCTTAACAGATCATATTAAAGATTGTTTTTGGTGCAGTCAACCTCTGTGAAGATGGACACCCAATGCATTAATTTATTCAGGCTGAAGGACATTGTCAAAATGTATGTGGGTGGTCGGTTTGGCTGTATTGTGTTCTGTTTGGGGTGGTCCTGTGGCCGTATTGTCTGGTTCCGGTGGCTCCCTGGCCCAATGGTTCTCGCTACCACATTTCCCGGGCTTGGATGGTTCCCGCAGCCCGATTACAGCAGCCTCAAGCCAGGTCAGGGTGGCTCGCATGGACCCCATCGGCCCCATTTCTCTGCCACGCTCCAACGTCGTCTTCGCCTGGTCACTGTTCCATTTTGTCTGGTCATTGTGGAGGCATCTTCGCCTGTTCGGTGAAGTAGCCATTCGGCAGCCACCTCGCCCCGTCGTGGCGGCCCTCCACCGGCCCCCTGCACTCCATCGTGGTGGTGCTCTGGCGGCGCCCTTGTCCCATCATGTTGGCTCTTCTGTGACACTCCCCTCCCTCTCCCCTCGTTATGTGTTGTAGTGGCTCGCTTCCTGCTCTGGGTGGCGGCCCCTTTACTCCGGTGTGGTGGCGCTCCGGCAATCCCCTCACCCGGTCGTTGTGGCTCTGGCTGCCGCCTCAACCCGACATAACGGTCCCTCGCCGAGTTGTGGCAGCTCTTCGGTGGTCCCCTCACCGCCGCAGTGATTTGTATTTTAAAGGTGGTGCACAAGAATTGGTCTTTTGACTTGAGATAAAGGTTGCTTACAATGATAGATCTTCATTTCTTTCCAAGGGAGCCCACAGGGGACAACTGTTGGTGTTGATGTATATGGTGTTTCAAATTATTGTACACTGCCTCTCCCTATTCCATCTCCAGGCATGGCACCAAAAGTGCATTCCCAGTTTTCACTCTGTTACTTGCGAAAATCAAAGATTTTTCAAGTATATTGGTTGGTCTTGTGTGTTATTCTGTCTGTCTGTCTGTCTGTCTGTCTGTGTGTCTTTGTGTATGTGAATTACCCACAGCCACAATTATAAAACTATCTTCCTGAAACTTCACCACCTGGTGGAGTTTGTCATTTGTCAAGAGGTCAAAGGTCAACAACTTTGTCAGATTTCTGAAATCAATTTTCATCCCATTGGCTTGAAATTTGAACAGGATTTGCATATCAGTTCACTGAACTCAACCACCAATTATTTTTCAGGTAAAATTTGTTTTTATACATTTAGCAAGTATCGTGCGATGCACGACATCTTTGTTGTTTTTTCTTTACTTTTTCCGGGCGATATCTCAGCCATCCTTGGAGTTAGGAAGCTGAAATGTGGGTATAATCATGAACAAGTACTTTGGCAAAAACGGTATTTATATTTTTTGATTAATTAAGTGATTGATTACTTAATTATTATCGATTTATGAATTACTTATTTATTTTATTTCTCATCTGGACAATATCTTGGGCACCTTTTGAGCTTGGAAGCTGATATTTGTACATGAGTGACCAAGTGATTTCGGTGTTTAAGCTATTTTTGATTGATTAATCGATTTAATCATTTTTTGATTAGTTGGTTTTCAAAAAGTTACATATGGATGAAGCAGTGGTGGTTTAGGTATGCTATGAGCCAATTGATGAAGAAATTAAGTATTTTCGATTATTATTTATTTTAATTATGCACTTAATCAATCATTGTACACCACTCCTTCCCAATTCCGTCTGCATGTGCGGCATTGCTGTGTGCTGAAGGTGCCCCGGTAATGTCGCGAGCTGGAGGATATGTTATTTATTTATTTGTCAAGGGGGCGGTGTACTTTGTAGCTCCACTTGTCTTTCCTATTTTTAATGTAAATTTAAAAAATAAACGGACCACTGGACCTGTAACTTATCTCGGCCTTGGCCTAATGTTGTGACCCATATTTGCTAGCATTCTGATTGGTGGGTTTGATGAGGAAGATTTTTGAAGGAATTTACGCGATTTTACGAAGTCTACCATTTTGACACATTTCCGGTCATGTGATCGGCATGACCTCTGCAATTTAACATCACGAACCTGTCCTTTTGTTGTAACCCAAATTCGGTAGCATTCTGACTGGTGGTTCTGGGGAAGATTTTTGAAGAAATTTACGAAGTCAGCACTTTTGACATGCTTAAATTCATGTGACCGGAACGAGCTTTGCAATCCCTGTTACCAATCAGGAGAGGAACGTTGCTGCAAAATTTATGCCGGATCGACTCAGCGGTTTCGCCGGAGAAGTTGAAAAAGGACACTGACGGACGGCGCGAGATGACAATTCCTTCTCTGGAATGTAAATTCCAGATAAGCTAATAAACTAAGGTGTACAAGCATGCAGTTTGCACCATCTTGTAGCCCAACTCAAATAATTCTTCTTTGCACTTTCTTTCAGGCATCTCTCCAGCATCTCAAGTAACCCCGAAAAATGTTGCAACTTTCGATAAATTTCCGAAAGTGGACCTGTTGTGATTGTACAATGGAATCGAATGTCGGACGTTATGAGAGCCACTATTGGTGAATAAGTGGAAGTCTACTGACGTGTCAAGAATAACTGAGTTGCGTTACAAGATGGTGCAAATTGCATTCTTCTATGTCTATTAATTGTTTTATACTTTGCATGAAAACCAGGAAAGATCATTTTGGAGCACCCTGTATATTCAATTGCTTTTTTTTTTCATTCCATGTACCTGGTGTGTTTGTTTTGTCACGATCTCATTGTTTGATGAGATATTGCATTTCCAAAAGTATTTTGGTTGCTTTTGTACCGTGAGCACTTTGCTGTTAATTTGTGAATTGTTTGTGATGCAATTTCCATTGCAATCTGTTGCCAGGTAGGTTTTCCTCTGGCATCTATCAATGTTGAGATTATGTATGTATATATATGTA
The DNA here is from genome assembly GCF_056783735.1 of Eptatretus burgeri. Classification (NCBI taxonomy): domain Eukaryota; kingdom Metazoa; phylum Chordata; class Myxini; order Myxiniformes; family Myxinidae; genus Eptatretus; species Eptatretus burgeri. The sequence continues at coordinate 114,800,543 of NC_140964.1, forward strand.
TGTATATATATATATATATATATATATATATATATATATATATATATATATATATATATATATATATATATATATATATATATATATATATATATATATATATATATATGTGTATACGACCCGTGGACCCGTTGGGTTCCCGTTGTCGTTTGATGAAAAAAAAAAAAAAAATCATTTCAAGAAAAAAAAAAAGGATAGCTCCTTCGGACTATACCGCTGAGGTTGTTTGCATTGTTCAAATTCTCCCGAATAGTACTTGACTGAATCTGGAATTGATTTTTCAATTTTTTTCGTTTCCCGATTTGAACGAAACTTGATACTGCACACCACAGGCGAATGGTGAGTCAGGTGGCCCTAAAATTTTTGCACTATCATGGACTGTTTTGGCTGTATTTTGGGAACATATATATACATACAAGATGAGAGTTTTAGTAATACACTGGACGACCCGTGAACCCGTTGGGTTCCTGTTGTGACAGCGTTTGATGAAAAAAAAAAAATCATTTCAAGAAAAAAAAAAGAAGAAGATAGCTCCAGCGAACCAGACCGCTGAGGTTGTTTGCATTGATCAAACACTCCCGAAGAGTACTTGAAGAGCCATTTTGATATACCGTGTATATTTTTAACTTCCTTTTATTATTTTTGTGGAGTGTCAATTTATTTTATTTGTTTATTTTTACAGCTATTCAATTTCGCAAGAGGGTTGTGTGTAATTTGAGCACACATCTCATCAAAACTCACAATACTTATTCTTCCAACTGTTCCAACACTGTGTCATTCTAAAGTCAAGCAAGACCTTGCAGACTGAGTAATATCAGTTGGAGGCTATCGTCCACACTATAGGCCATCAGCCGTAAGCTGTATCGTGCAATTTCGTTCCACTCATGGGGGGGGGGTAGACAAAACCTTGATAATATGACTGTATATATCCAAATACATACGTATGCAAAAGTTCTCCACTCAAATAGCTGCAGTTATTGTGTATTTTCATCTTGAAAATCGATGCATTCGCCGCGTTCCTCATTTGAACTCTGATCACGTGTGGGCCACATGACGCCTGGACAGCCAATAGGTCGGCTGACATCGTATGCAAGTTACGTCAGACTGTCACGTGACCAGCGAGGTTGTCCAAGGTGGAAGCTTCCTGCAGGGAGGAAATCACCGGCAGCTGATCGGTAATTTTTGATGAATATGGCGTGAGGACGCTCCCCAGTGTATTATTCAGCAGGACAATGGAGCGAACGAAGAAGTCAAACGTTTTACATCTGTAAGATGGGATAAATGGAGAGAAAGTGTCAACAAATGTCTCGTCTTAGACGGTCACGAACGACGTTTAGCACTGTTTAGCCGAGAGTGCCGGTGTAAAGATTTCAAGTTACCCCCGAGGGTAGCATGAATCGATTTCATCCGACCCCCTACAATTTCAGATTCCCCCCCACCCCTCAAAACATTTATTTATGTTGTTTATTTACAAAAAATAATAATTTAATTTATATTGAAAACTAATAAGGGAAAAACCATTGACCACGTGACTGCTTTTAAAGAGTTTGCAATGAATTTTGATTTTATTATGAATGATTTTATTTTAATATTGTTATAAATTGAAATCAGTATTTCTCATACAGTTATAGTTTTTGCCACATGTTTATGAAATCCTTCTTCGATATAGTTGATACAAATAGACATACTGGTATATCTTTTAACTAACTCAGACTATATTTACAATGATCGAAAACAACGCAATATCATCAATATATAAGAAAGGCAATGAAAACAGCTTATTTTTAATTCACAATTTCGTTGTGGTGGTGGTGGTCGTCATATGGCAGCTTTGCTGCCGGAGTAGCTCTAATTTCTTGAAGCGTGACTGTGTCGCTGATGCAGTGCCCCTCTACCAGTACACACACTGGAACTGGAACTCATTTCGCCGACCTCGGAAGGATGACAGGCTGAGTCAACCCCCCCGGTGTATTAATTCAGTGGCCGACGGACTCGAACTCAGGACCCTAGGATCCCAAGCCACCACCCTAACCACTGAGCCAACACCAGGCTACGTACTCAGCCTGTCATCCTTCCGAGGTCTGTCATCCTTCCCTAACAAACTCTTTAAAAGCAGTCACGTGGTCAATGGTTTTTCCCTAATTTGTTTTCAATATCAATTAAATTACTATTTTTTTTGTAAATAAACAACATAAATAAATGTTTGGGGGGGGGGGTAATCTGAAATCGTAGGGGGTCGGATGAAATCGATTTCAAGCTACCCTCGGGGGTAACTTGAAATCTTTACACCGGCACTCTCGGCTAAACGTTGTTCGTGACCATCTAAGACTAGCCATTTGTTGACACTTTCTCTCCATTTATCCCATCTTCGAGACGTAAAACGTTTGACTTCTTCGTTCGCTCCATTGTCCTGGTGAATAATACACTGGGGAGCGTCCTCATGCCATATTCATCAAAAATCGCCGATCAGCTGCCGGTGATTTCCTCCCTGCAGAAAGCTTCCACCTTGGACAACCGAGCTGGTCACGTGACAGTCTGACGTAATTTGCATACGATGTCAGCCGATATATTGGCTGTCGAGGCGTCACGTGGCCCACACGTGATCCGAGTTCAAATGAGGAATGCAGCGAATGCATCGATTTTTCAAGATGAAAATGCACTAACTGCAGCTATTTGAGTGGAGAACTTTTGCATACGTATGTATTTGGATATATACAGTCATATTATCAAGGTTTTTTCTACCCCCCCCCACCCCCCCCATGAGTGGAACGAAGCTTTGGTCAGTTTGTTTTGTAGCTGTTGTGTGTGAAGGGCTGGCATGATAATGTGGAGGTCTGCAGCCTTGCTTCAAATCTAGACCTTGCTATAATCTGCCATCTTGGTGTTTCACGTGCAGGGAGATTTGTCAATGTGTATTGAATCCCTTGGATGGATGTTAAATTGTCATATTTACTAGCATTATCTGCTGAACGGTAAAGACCCCCAGTGCCCTTTGCGAAGGGAAGGCAAGCTATCGTCGGCACCTAAAACAAATTACAAATTCCTGCACTTGCAGTTGAATATCCTGCGTCGGAGTGGTGTCATGTCCAGCTTGTAACCCCCAGCGGTCTCTCCAATGAAATTCCCTTGGCAGCCCTGTGTGCGTCATTGCACAAGGAGGAAAATAATTTTGAAGAAGAAGAATTGTGTCGGAATATTGAAAGTCACACAATATATATTTCCCAGTAAATGTTATAACCTTTTAATCCTCATCAGTTGAATATAGCCATATTCACCGCTATCAGTGGCATCAGTCTTGGCAGGAAGTGAACATGAATACAGGAAGACAAGTTTCATAACCACACATGTGCTCTGTATCTTAGAAGTACTCTGAACAGTTTGATATCAAAAGTGGTGAAATAAGTGAATATTTTTAATTATTCGTCATTGTTGATATAATGGCAAGTGCTGAGAAGCGGAAAGTTGACTCGGTGCCATGCTTTTCATTCAAAGTCAGAATGATTAGTCACATTATTTATATGATTAGTCAGATTGCATATATGTGCTGTTTAAATTACAAACAAATCATTCAGCATATATCCAGCTGCACCGAGTTTAACAACAGCAGTTACGGCCCTTGGATTCAGAAAGTTCCCCGCCTCCGGTCCCATCCCTGTGCATCAAATGATGGTGTTTTTATTTTTTTGATTTTTTGTAATTGTGCAGTTATTGAAGTCTGTGGAGAATCCCTCACACACAGCCAGACAATACAGTGAACATTTTTTGGAAATTTGATCTAATCTTGACTCTTGTTTTTTTTTCTGAAATTTATCCATTCAACCCCCCCCTTGCCCCCCATTTTGTGACTTTGTCCGACAAACTCGCTTTGTGACCGGCAAACCCACAGTGACTTTGCAAATCATATTGCCATAAAACCAAAAACATCAGCTTCCTTGGGTAGCCGGGCAAGATCACGGCACTGGCCAACTTTTCTTTATGGATATTTTCGTTTTTGGATAGTTGGTAACAATCATGTAATGGGCTCCAAGAGAGACAGTGACATCCACGTCTGATCTGCATTCATTTACTGCCCCAACGATAAATACATTACAGTATAGTACAACACAGCATACCATTTTTCACCATTTTAAAAGATGAGGAAGAAGGCATGCATGCCTTCCCAGGTATAAAAGTTCCACTGTGAAGCAAAATTCCATTTCCAAAAAAACCCCAAAACTAAATTCGGTTAAAAAAAATTAAATTTTGTGTCTGGTAGTACGTCGGTGTTAAGAGCCCTGGGCTACAATTTACAATGGTTCACATGTGTTTGCCTCAGAAATGTATTGGAACTGATTGTGTTTTACAAGCATTTAATAATGCAGTTGAAGTTGAGATTAACAGAGAACAACTCCCTACCCTCGATGTTACCCAAAAATATGTAAACAGAACAGATCTCGCTTTACAGTATTCCTTAACACACCCACTCACTCACATTCATGAGGCACTTGCAGGAATGGTGCCTTGCCACACGGTTAGTGAAGTAGGTGAGCTGACCTGGACCCATTGGCCACGAGGCTTGTCTAAAATATCGACTGGAACTGAAGCGGCACGACAGGCCATGGTGTCCAAGTGTATCCATCATACTGCTGTATCGACATTTATGTGGCTCATAGACTGATGTTCCAACTCGTCGTGCAACCACAACCCGTAAAGACTCGGGGTAAATCTGTATTCCCAAAGAGGGAAGAGGGACTGCATGAAGCCACATCCCACTTTCCTTAGTGGCTGCGGCCAAAACACGGGCTCCGGTGACCTGATCCGCACTGTTCAACAGGCTGACAAATGACGCTTGCCGCCTCGATGTCACATGCTTTTTGGCAAAGCCGAGACAGGCCTTCGGGTTCGCAAACACTGATATGGGATGATGTGCATGACAACACTGCCGCTGTCAACTACCCCGTTTGTGCCAAACTGCTTACGTGGGACAGAACAGCATTGACTAAGGGGCGGACTGCCATCAATGGGGAGATGAAGCCAGGGAGAGCGATATCAATAGCCCTCCTGAAACCCAGACCTCCCTGCTTAATTGGGAGCATAGCTTGCGTCCAAGCAGAATCGTTGAAAGCAACATTAGAGATTTTATTAATGGCTTCACAAATGGTGCAGTCAAAAGCTCCCATATGTGCACCATTCAGGTAGGATGGAGACTCATGCACGATATGCAGGAGCTTGGGCAGGGCAAAACAGGTTTTGAGCAGCACAAATGCTTCGTGTGTGTCAATTTGCTCCACACGGCCTGCCATACAGATCAAGTCGTCGTGCTTCTCGATAATAGCTTTTGGCAAAGACCTCGGGTAGATGGGAGCACCAAGAAGAGTGCAGTCGTTGATCAAAACAATCTTCATATGGCCTCGGTAAGTTGACAGTCATCCAGCGATGCATGGTTGAGGATGGTGAACTCGCACTTGCCACCATTGATGTCGAGGCCAATGTCGGTCAACCGGGCAATGACATTCTGGAAGTCATACAGAGCTTTCACGGGTTCCTCCCCAAACGATGCGTCATCGAGGTACCATCTATCTATAATTCCAGCAGTGTGTGTGTGTGTGTGTGTGTGTGTGTGTGTGTGTGTGTGTGTGTGTGTGTGTGTGTGTGTGTGTGTGTGTGTGTGTGTGTGTGACCGCTGTTTCTCGACAACCTCTGGTCCGATCAAATTGAAACTTGCCAGGTATATTGCTGGGGACCTGAGGATGTGCCTTTTCAAGGTTTGATATTAATCGGACAAGTGCTTCCCAAGTTATGGCCATTTATTTACCAAACCAATGGGAAGACGCGTTGTTGCGTGGGTGTGGCCGATGGGGAAGGGAAGCACAGCCACGTTCCCCATTACGGGTTACAACGTACGGGCTTCCGGAGAGTGATGACTTCGTGTATTCTTATAATTTCTCGATTTCTTATGCGCATTTATAGATAAACAGAATGGCCCAAGTTATGATCGTTTTCATATTAGACGGTGTATAAATTTCGGGAACATCAGAGTGCTGGTATGCTCCAAACCAGGAAGTAACTTTTTTTTCTCTCTCTTCTCTTCTCTTTTTGTTTTTCCTTGCCACGACATTGCGAAAAGGTAAAATACGTTGGCACTAATTGAATAATTGGGTATTAAAAATAAATTGCGAATAATTCTAACTGCGAATAATATCGAACTTCCGGGTCACGCACGTACGGGCACGTGACAGCGAAGAAGCGGCCTGTGTGGTTTATTTATTATTATTATAATTTTTTTTTGAACGGGCACGTACTAGTATATTAAACTCTGACTGAGCCCTCCTGGCTATTGGGTCGATGCCCAGGGCAAATAGATCTGGCCCGAAGTTTTCACCCTGTTGAATTCCTCAACAACATGCTGCAGTCGTTCACTTAACCACTGAGCTAGTTATTGTTACACAGAACCAGTCATCATTTGGATTGGACGTAGTGGAACTGGGCAATATTTAATATGTAAAAATGTGGGTGATGTTCCAAATGGGGAAGATTTAAGCCTTTTTAAGGTTGAAGACCCACATAAAAACCTCAAAAAAATAGTAAACTGGAAGGGCACTTGGTAGAGCGCATACCTCCGCCACGTAATCCACGAGAACATATCAGACCCAATACATTTTTGAAATATCATGCTATGCAGTACTATATCGTTTTTCGCCCTATCTCTCAATGGTGAAGAAACTCTTAAAAAAACAATTCTCGTATCCAGATCCGGATTTACATCTTCACCAAAAATGAATCATTTCGGCCTTGCCACACCCAAACTGTCCACCAAGTTTCATCTGAATCCGTACACAACTTTTTGAGATATCCTGCACATAGACAGACAAACAAACAAGCCGGTAGGCGACGAGGGATCCGCTCGGATCGAAGTGCTGGATACGATGCTTTTCATTCTGACCGATCCACTGAAGAAGATTCATTGCCAAGATGTATTGTTTCACATACAATTGTTCCTCTGCCTGGCAAGATTTTTCCTATTGCATATTTTGCCAACTGGCACTCTTCATAAAAAATGAGGGTAAATAGACACCCTATTTTTGAAGGACTAGCATTTGAAAGAAATAAAACCGAAATCAAAAATTGGCTTGAGTAAATTAGGGACGAATTAAGTAAAAAATAAAATGTCTTTTTGTTGACATTACCTCAGATGACGGCAAACAGAGTGGACGTCAGAACAACGAGAGATCGAGAGAGAGAGATCGAGACGGAGAGATCGAGACGGAGAGATCGAGACGGAGAGATCGAGACGGAGAGATCGAGACGGAGAGATCGAGACGGAGAGATCGAGACGGAGAGATCGAGACGGAGAGATCGAGACGGAGAGATCGAGACGGAGAGATCGAGACGGAGAGATCGAGACGGAGAGATCGAGACGGAGAGATCGAGACGGAGAGATCGAGACGGAGAGATCGAGACGGAGAGATCGAGACGGAGAGATCGAGACGGAGAGATCGAGACGGAGAGATCGAGACGGAGAGATCGAGACGGAGAGATCGAGACGGAGAGATCGAGACGGAGAGATCGAGACGGAGAGATCGAGACGGAGAGATCGAGACGGAGAGATCGAGACGGAGAGATCGAGACGGAGAGATCGAGACGGAGAGATCGAGACGGAGAGATCGAGACGGAGAGATCGAGACGGAGAGATCGAGACGGAGAGATCGAGACGGAGAGATCGAGACGGAGAGATCGAGACGGAGAGATCGAGACGGAGAGATCGAGACGGAGAGATCGAGACGGAGAGATCGAGACGGAGAGATCGAGACGGAGAGATCGAGACGGAGAGATCGAGACGGAGAGATCGAGACGGAGAGATCGAGACGGAGAGATCGAGACGGAGAGATCGAGACGGAGAGATCGAGACGGAGAGATCGAGACGGAGAGATCGAGACGGAGAGATCGAGACGGAGAGATCGAGACGGAGAGATCGAGACGGAGAGATCGAGACGGAGAGATCGAGACGGAGAGATCGAGACGGAGAGATCGAGACGGAGAGATCGAGACGGAGAGATCGAGACGGAGAGATCGAGACGGAGAGATCGAGACGGAGAGATCGAGACGGAGAGATCGAGACGGAGAGATCGAGACGGAGAGATCGAGACGGAGAGATCGAGACGGAGAGATCGAGACGGAGAGATCGAGACGGAGAGATCGAGACGGAGAGATCGAGACGGAGAGATCGAGACGGAGAGATCGAGACGGAGAGATCGAGACGGAGAGATCGAGACGGAGAGATCGAGACGGAGAGATCGAGACGGAGAGATCGAGACGGAGAGATCGAGACGGAGAGATCGAGACGGAGAGATCGAGACGGAGAGATCGAGACGGAGAGATCGAGACGGAGAGATCGAGACGGAGAGATCGAGACGGAGAGATCGAGACGGAGAGATCGAGACGGAGAGATCGAGACGGAGAGATCGAGACGGAGAGATCGAGACGGAGAGATCGAGACGGAGAGATCGAGACGGAGAGATCGAGACGGAGAGATCGAGACGGAGAGATCGAGACGGAGAGATCGAGACGGAGAGATCGAGACGGAGAGATCGAGACGGAGAGATCGAGACGGAGAGATCGAGACGGAGAGATCGAGACGGAGAGATCGAGACGGAGAGATCGAGACGGAGAGATCGAGACGGAGAGATCGAGACGGAGAGATCGAGACGGAGAGATCGAGACGGAGAGATCGAGACGGAGAGATCGAGACGGAGAGATCGAGACGGAGAGATCGAGACGGAGAGATCGAGACGGAGAGATCGAGACGGAGAGATCGAGACGGAGAGATCGAGACGGAGAGATCGAGACGGAGAGATCGAGACGGAGAGATCGAGACGGAGAGATCGAGACGGAGAGATCGAGACGGAGAGATCGAGACGGAGAGATCGAGACGGAGAGATCGAGACGGAGAGATCGAGACGGAGAGATCGAGACGGAGAGATCGAGACGGAGAGATCGAGACGGAGAGATCGAGACGGAGAGATCGAGACGGAGAGATCGAGACGGAGAGATCGAGACGGAGAGATCGAGACGGAGAGATCGAGACGGAGAGATCGAGACGGAGAGATCGAGACGGAGAGATCGAGACGGAGAGATCGAGACGGAGAGATCGAGACGGAGAGATCGAGACGGAGAGATCGAGACGGAGAGATCGAGACGGAGAGATCGAGACGGAGAGATCGAGACGGAGAGATCGAGACGGAGAGATCGAGACAGAGAGATCGAGACAGAGAGATCGAGACAGAGAGATCGAGACAGAGAGATCGAGACAGAGAGATCGAGACAGAGAGATCGAGACAGAGAGATCGAGACAGAGAGATCGAGACCGAGAGATCGAGACCGAGAGGGAGAGAGAGAGAGGGAATGAAGAATAATCATAAACAGATGTTCAGGGAAATACGAACCAGACCATGGGTAGCGTGAGAAGACTTCCTGGTCGGTTGTTTGTTTTTGATGAACCTGGCGGTGTAGCGGACGATAACATAACGGGGGGTGTAGAAATTTAAATAAAAAGATGTTTTTCAAATTCCACAACTTGATTTATACCATATTATTAGAAATCCACAAAGACAGAAATGCCAGTGATTCCATTTATTTTGGATCCTTTTCACTTTGGTCAATCACGTTTGGATCGAGGAGAGATCGAAGGTGGAACGACGGTGTAGTTCCTTACAAACACTGTATACACACATTAAATGATGGTAAATAGACACCCTATATTTGAAAAATAAAAAAATCGGCTCAAGTGAAATTTTCTAAATATCTCGAAGTGTTTAATTCCGAAGTCTTGTTTCTCCACATTCAAAACTGTAGGACAAGTATTGAAAATAGTGAACGTGTGGTTTTTTTCGGCTGCTGCATAGCAACGAAACTCAAACGCACACACTCCCACCCCATACGGCACCTGTTCGCCAAGTTTCATCCAAATCGGTTTGCTGGTTTGTGCTGTGGAGCCTCGCGTTGCAGACACACACACACACACACACACACACACACACACACGCGCACACACACACACACACACACACACACACACACACACACACACACACACACACACACACACACACACACACACACACACACACGCACACACGCACGCACGCACACACACACACACACACACACACACACACACACACACACACACACACACACACACACACACACACACACACACACACACACACACACACCCCCGACAATAAGGGATATCTAGCGAATCCAACAAACAAACAGAGAGGGTGTAAACATACCATAACCTTCACCTTTGGTGGCAGAGGTAACTATGCATTCATAAAACGTGAAACAAATAAAAACATTAAAATGAATTAATTTTACTAAGTGTTGTCATGATTTGGGTTAGATGAAGTACATAGTGCTGGTGGCAGGCTTATTGAGGTGTGACAGGATGTCCAGTTGAGGTTGAAGGCTCAGAAGATGAAATGGAGGCTGATTCGCTTGGGAGTTTTTTTGAAAAACTTCACAATGGAGTCTTGATTGGCTGCCTTCATTTTCTGTTTGGAGATCTCCTTGAAACATTTCAGGACATTCTCCATCTCTCTCTGCACCTTGGAACTTCTCATGCAGTCAGGATCGTGTTCATCAAAGATGGCGATGGCTTCATCGAACAATTTGAAACCTTTAGTCATGACCTTTGTCGTGAGGGTTTTATCAGGCACAACCTCCTCAGGACTTGATTTGGATTGCCCTCTGATTTGCTTCTCTTCGAGACACAGAATTTCTTCATTGCTCAGCTCCTCCCCGTGTGAGAGCAGCAAAGCCTCAACATCATCTTTTTCAATCTCCTCAAATCTCACTTGCAAGGCCATGTCCACAATCTGTTGCCTTGCTTCGCTGACTTGAGCCTCCATGAAACCTCAGAACTCATTCATTGCCTCAGGCCACAACTGATGGAGATGAAAGTGCAGTTGGTCATGCATTTCCAATAGTCCAGTTTCATCAAGGTTAAACACATGGCTTGGTGTGTAACCTCCATCCTCAATCACTTATTTGAGGACAGCTGGAAATTGTTCTGCAGTAGGCTCCGTCGGTATCGATCTTTTTTTCGATATCGATATACTGGTGGGGTCATACCAGTCGGTATATACCGGTATATCAATGTTAAAGCATTAATGAAATTGAATTTTTTTTAAAACCCGGGTTCCAAAAATATGCTATGGTCCATTACGTATTCATATATGACATACACATCATTGATACACGGTAAATTTTCACAGTATTCCCACACGTGTCTTCCCCCCCCCCCAATGATAACAGTTATTTTACTTCCAACATCTACTTGTATTAAAATTGATTTTGTTTTAAAGTGAGATCAGTATTGGTAATCGACACAGGAAGGAATCCATCGCTATCGCCGTTCCGGAATAACTATCGCGGAACGCTGCACCAGTATAATCATACCAGTATCGCTATTTCAGATCAGTGACTCTGCACGGGGTTTTGAACGCACATCCGATTCATATAAATAACCAATTGCTTTAAAACCAGCCACGAGGGCAAAGAAAAACGTGATTGCTTGTACGGAGCTGATAAGCTCAGATGTTGAGGGAAAAATTAAAACCTCCTGTACTTCTTGCTTCGTCATAGTTCCATTGTTCCAGGCGCAGCAGAGTCCATCGAAGCTTTTAAATAATTTTATTTTTATTTTTAATTTAACTCATGTTAGCTTGGCATATATAGTGATTAAATCATATTAGCTCGGTATATCTCCTGATTAAATCATGTCAGCTCAGTATATCTCCTGATTAAATCATGGTCGCTCGGTATATCTACTGATTAAATCATGTTCACTCGGTATATCTTCTGATTGTCATGCTAGCTCGGCATATCTTACGATTAATCATGTTAGCTCGGTATATCTCCTGATTAAATCATTTTACCTCGGTACATCTACTGATTAAATCATGTTAGCTTGCTATATCTCCTGATGAAATCACATTAGCTCAGTATATCTTCTGATTAAACCAGGTTAGCTCGGTATAATCCGCTGATTAAATCATGTTCGCTCAGTATATCTTCTGATTAAACCATGTTAGCTCGGTATAATCCACTGATTAAATCATGTTCGCTCGGCATATCGACTGATTAAATCATGTTCGCTCGGCATATCTACTGATTAAATCATGTTCGCTCCGTATATCTACTGATTAAATCATGTTTGCTCGGTATACCTTCTGATTAAACCAAGTTTGCTCGGTATAATCCACTGATTAAATCATGTTTGCTCGGTATATCTACTGATTAAATCATGTCAGCTCGGTATATCTTCTGATGAAACCATGTTAGTTCGGTATAATCCACTGATTAAATCATGTTCGCTCGGTATATCTACCGATTAAATGTTAGCTCGGTATATCTACTGATTAAATCATGTTCGCTCGGCATATCGACTGATTAAATCATGTTTGCTTGGCATATCTACCGATTAAATGTTAGCTCGGTATATCTATTGATTAAATCATGTTCGCTCGGTATATCTTCTGATTAAATCATGTTCGCTCGGTATATCTCCTTATTAATCATGTTCGCTCGGTATATCTACTGATTAAATCATGTTCGCTTGGTATATCTACTGATTAAATCATGTTCGCTTGGTATATCTACTGATTAAATCATGTTCGCTTCGTATATCTCCTGATTAAATCATGTTCGCTTGGTATATCAACTGATTAAATCATGTTCGCTCGGTTTATCTCCTGATTAAAGCATGTTCGCTCGGTTTATCTCCTGATTAAATCATGTTGGCTCGGTATATCTACTGATTAAATCATGTTCGCTCGGTTTATCTACTGATTAAATCATGTTCGCTCGGCATATCTACCGATTAAATGTTAACTCGGTATATCTACTGATTAAATCATGTTCCCTCGGTTTATCTACTGATTAAATCATGTTCGCTCGGTTTATCTCCTGATTAAATCATGTTCGCTCGGCATATCTACTGATTAAATCATGTTCGCTCGGCATATCTACCGATTACATGTTAGCTCGGTATATCTACTGATTAAATCATGTTCACTCGGCATATCTACCGATTACATGTTGGCTCGGTATATCTACTGATTAAATCATGTTCGCTCGGCATATCTACCGATTAAATGTTAGCTCGGTATATCTACTGATTAAATCATGTTTGCTCGGTATATCTCCTGATTAAATCATGTTCGCTCAGCATATCTACCGATTATATGTTAGTTCGGTATATCTACTGATTAAATCATGTTTACTCGGCATATCTACCGATTAAATGTTAGCTCAGTATATCTACTGATCAAATCATGTTCGCTCGGTTTATCTCCTGATTAAATCCATTAATGACTTTACTTACTTACTTTCCGGTATATACCGGTAAAATGGGTTTATTTAAAATTCCACCCGATGAGCAGGGAGCAGCTGTTTATCACACACAAGTCCATGTGCAGTATTTAAAGATTGTAAACACCTTTCTTCGACTTGTTTATTGCTGGTATCACAGCTCTGTGTATCTACTGATTCTTTTTTTAAATACCAATTTTTATTTTTACTTACACCGGTATAACGGGTTTATTTAAAATTCTACCTTACGAGCAGGGAACAGCTGTTGTTTATCTCACACAAAGATGACAATGAATGATCGGTTTTATTGGGGAGTTTTGCAGGAAATAATTTAGGAAAAGAAAGAAATTAATTTAATTCCATGGTGATTTGCACATGTTGAGGGATCCTTTTGTATATAATGGCCTTAAGGTGATGAGTTAATGGGGTAATTAATTTGGGTCATTGTACTGAGGAAACTGAGTTAATGTGGTAATTACTGGTGGTGGCCTGGGGGGGGGGGGATGGTTTCTGATGTGAAATGAACAGGGTGATTTGAAGGGGATGGTGTGAAGTGGGGTTTGTGAAGTGGGGTTTGTGAGGTGGAAGGACGACGAGAGTGGTTTGAGATGGAGAAACGAATGTGTGGTTTCAGGTGAAGGAAGTTTCCGATGTGAATTACGGGGTTTAAAAGGCAAAAAGGGCAGGATCCATGATGACTGGGGAGTTAGTGAGTTACTTTTTGAAAGTTAAAGGGTGAGGGACCAGCGATGGATGTGTAGCTGGAGTTAAAATAAAAAAAAGGTTGATAGATGGCGGACGAAGGGATTGAACTTCGATGTATTTTTTTGTATACTTTGTCAAGGCTCATATGAGAGCTAACACAATGCACAACAAGTGGGGCATGAGTCAAGAGGGGTGTGGGAAGGACAAAACAGTGAGGAACAGAGGCATTGGGAGATCTCTGGAAGGGAGAGGGATGGCGTGGGGAACATAGGGTATACAAGATGGCCATTGCAGGGACTTTCAGGAAGCAAAGCAGGGAATTTGAAGGAGGTGGGTTTGGGGTGGATTCATGGGGGTAGAAAAGATGGAGGATTTGGATGGGGGACGATAGGTGGTGGTCAACAGCTGTTTTGAAGGCCTGGAGAGAATAATGGGATTGAACAGAGTGAGGGAGTTTATTCCAAAGGCCGGGAAAAAGAGGAATGAAAGTGAAGGTGAGCAGTGATTCGTGATTTTGGTAGTTTTGCCTTCTGGGGCATGCTGGCAAACCTTGACCACCCTGCGGAAATATGGTGGGGACAAATCGTAGTGGGGACAAATCGCAGACAGAACGGGGCGGGGGGGGATGGATGGAGAGCAGACGGTGGAAAACAAAGACCACCGACCTACCTGCGGTGAGAGAGAGAGTCCCAAAGACTCAGACTCATCGTGGGAGATACCAATGATCCGAAATGCCTTTTGTTAACCTCCGCCATCGAATATCGGAGGTTACTGTTGTCACCCCTTTCTGTTTGTTTGTTACTTACGAAAACTAAAGATGTGAATACTCGGTAACTCGCCACGTGGATTTCTAGGTATTTTGAAGATTGGCAAATAACCCTGTACCACGTGGTGTAATTATTGACGATTCACGGTCCGGTCAGGACCCGCACTTGTTGGAGTTTTCCGAAAGGTACTATCTAGATTCCGGGTGTTCGGTGGATTTGACTCTTCAGCTCCATCTAGCGGTCGTGCTCATCGCCGATACCCGGCCCGCAACATTATTACTAAAACTCTCATTATGTATGTATGTTCCTGAAATACAGCCAAAACGGTGCAGGATAGCACAAAAATTTTCAGCCCACCTTACTCACCATTCTCCTGTGGTGTGCAGTGTCAAGTTTCGTTCAAATCGGGCAATGAAAAAATTATTAAAAAATCGATTCCCGATTCAGTCACAAGTACTCTTCGGGAGAATTTGATCAATGAAAACAACCTCAGCGGTATTGTTCGTTCGAGCTACCTTTTTAAAAATTTTTTCCTTGAAATGATTTATTTAAAAATCTCAAACATTTAGTATAGACAAAGAACGATTTATTTTTAAGCATAAAATATACATTGCCATTTTAATCTAATACTTCCGTGTTCATTAATAAATACAATTGTGTTTAGAAGATTACGCACAATAATTTATTCGACTTTCTTTTCTCCGTTTTTTTTTCTTTCTTCACATTGATGCACAATATCAAGTTTCGTTCAAATCGGCAATGAAAAAAATTATTGAAAAATCAATTCCCGATTCAGTCAACGACTCTTCGGGATTATTTGATCAATGCAAACAACCTCAGCGGTATAGTTTGCTGGAGCTATATATATTTTTATTTTTTATTTTGAATTTTTTTTTATCAACCGCTGTCAACAGGAACCCAATGGGTTCATGGGTCGTCTAGTATATTATTAAAACTCTCATCTTGTATGTATGTATGTATGTATGTATGTATGTATGTATGTTCCCGAAATACAGCCAAAACGGTACACGATAGGGCGAAAAAAAAAAATTATAAAAAAATCAATTCCCGATTCAGTGAAGTACTCTTCTGGAGAATTTGATCAATGCAAACAACCTCAGCAGTGTAGTTCACTGGAGCTATCTTTTTTTTTTTTTTCTTGAAATGATTTATTAAAAAATCTCAAACATTTAGTACAGACAAAGAACGATTTATTTTTCAGCATAAAATAAACATCGCTATTTTTATCTAATACCTCTATGTTCGTTAATAAATTAAATTGTTTAGACACGTGCTTCGTTGAACGATTACTCCTGAGGTAAATGCTCAAATTTTCTTCAAGTTACTTTGACCACTAAATAATAATAATAATAATAAAAAATTTTTTAATTTTTTTTTCATCACCTGCTGTCACAACGGGAACCCAACGGGTTCGTCTAGTATATTTTAAATTTCGTATGAGCCTCAAGATTGTATACAAAAAATAGAACCGACTGTACTTCGTTCCTGGTGCGCCTCGACGTCGTACGTTTCGCTGTTCCATGTTTCGCTGAGATGCAGAGTGCATCAAAACTTTTTATATCATGGACGGTATTTAAGCATTGTGAACACCGTTCTTAGATTTGTTGGTGATGTACCTACTGTTTTCCTCGTTTTTCTTTTTCTTTTCGGTGTACCAGTATATGAATTCCAATACCGGTATATCGATATGGAAAGTTATATTGATATAATCAGTTTATCAATGTATCGCCAGACCCTATTCGGCAGCAGCAGCTTTCCCAGTCAACTTGAGATTGTAGAATGCATGGTGACTCTTGACCAGTTCAAACCACCCATGACTGGCAGCAAAATGCACTGGATCATTGGTATCTTTGGTTAGATCGCCATACAAACTCCTTGCTTTCTCTTGAATGACCATTCCAGACAAGGGCATGTTCTGTTGGTTCTGCTGCTCTGTCCACATGGTCAGAATCTTTTCCATATTCTCAATAGCATCAGGCCGAGATCTTGCAGTTCTGGTAACGCTGACATTGTTGTTGTTTGAGCGCTCTTATGGATTTTATCACGATTGTTATGAATGGTTCTCACTGTTGAGGCATGAAGTCCCATCTCTCTTTGAATATCAATGCTGCGCTCATTTCGGTCAAACCGATCTAAAAAATTTAATTTCACCTCCAATGAATGAGACTTTCTTGACTACTCCTTCACTTGATCATTATCTCCAATGTCACTTGTTGCATGCTTTGCAGTCATAGTTTTGGCCGCTGTGAATGACGGACCGCTAAGGACTCGCTCAGAATGACGTAGCGTGATTGTTGTTGCTGTATTAAATCTGCGCTGCAGCGAAAACGCGTTATCAGAACACCCATTATAAGAGGGTCACCCGTGCTGTACTTTACCCTCAAACTAAGCAATAAAAAGCTGAAATAATGCTTGTGCTGTACTTTACCATCGAAGCAATAAAAAAAGATTATTGAATGTCTTTACTGTGCTGTATTGTCCAAGCAATGAAAAATGCTTGCAGAATGCTTGAACTGTACTTTACCCTCTGAGCAATTTTTAAAAGCTTACAGAATGCGTGTGCTGTACCACACCATCAAATCAATAACTAGAAGGGCACTCAGTAGAGCGCATACCTCCGCCACGTAATGCCTGATCCATGAGAACATATCGGGCCCAATACATTTTTGAAATATCATGCTATTTCGTTTTTGGCCATGTCTCAATGATGAAGAATCACTTTAAGAATTAAATAATTCCTGTATCCAGATCCAGATTCGGATCTTCACCAAAATCGAATCTTCGTATTTGCGACACACCCAACCCTTCCACCAACTTTTGTCCGAATCCGTCCACAACTTTTTGAGATATTGTGTTGTACATCAGTTTAGCACGATCTCTCAATGGTGACGAATCGCTTAAAAATAATTCTAGTAGTTGGTTCCAGATCTGGATCTTCACCAAAATCGAATCGATTTGTAATGGTCACATACCCAACGTGTCCACCAAGTTTAATCCGAATCCACCCACAACTTTTTCAGATATCCTGTACACAAACAGACAGACAGACAGACAGAAAGGAGTGAAAACATAACCTCCTTCACCTTCAGTGGTGGAAGTAAAAAGCCTTACAGAATGATTGTACAGGTATCCCCCACTTAACGAAGGGGTTGCACACCTTTATAAGTCTGGTTGTTATCTCCATTTGTGGGTTTCAGGAGGTGGAAGGGAGTTCTCCCAGAAGTCGATCTCCACCTCCCTATTTTTAGCAGCGTCTTGTGTAGCTAACGCTGCTCATCGAGAGCTCGGCGTTCTTCTTCTTCTTCTTCCTCTTCTTCTTCTTCCTCTTCCTCTTCTTCCTCTTCCTCTTCTTCCTCTTCTTCCTCTTCTTCTTCTTTTTCTTCTTCTTCCAAAACCTTTATATTAGGACTCGGCTCCTTTATGTACACGATCCGGATCTCCTTAAATACTAAGCACTTGTACACATCCTCGCATTAAGGGTGCCTTTTGAGAGCGTCTTTCATGAACTTTTAAATATATTCAGACATTTGCTTTAAAGTTTCGAAAAGTTCACGTTACTATTTAAAGATTATTCCATTTAATATATTGTAATTTCGTAAATACATTATTTATTTTGTAAATACACGATATTTCGTAAATACGTAAATACACTATGACGGGTCTTGCTATTGGCTTAATCAAGGCACGTGACGAAATATCGGAAGTTGTTGTTGATGTTGGTTTTTTTTTTTTAGCCGACAAAACCTTTAGGACGCTGCTCTTGGACACATTTGTCCTTGTTTGGTAAAGGATCATGATTCACAAACCAAACTGTAAAGTTTCGTTCTCATAGCCTTGTTCCAAGTGCTCTTTTCAGAATTTTCACCGAACCTCTGACAGCCTCCACTTGTAGCTTGTTTGTGGTGATATTCCTTTGTTTGTTCCCGACAAAACCTGCATTTGTCCGAATGATTTTTAAGTTCTCGGAAAGGGGTTTCTTCATCATTCCTGTCACTTCAACTATCACTGGTACAATTTCAGCTTTCTTCAATTTCCACATTCTCTTGATCTTATTTTTCAGATCCTGGTATTTGGTCATTTCCTGATTTCTTTAGCCGTTAGTCCAAAGTCATTGGAAACTTAAACCTCGATCAACAATGCTGACTTTTCCTTTCTGTGTTTGAGCACCATGCCCGGACACAATGCGTTGTTTGCCATGTTCACACTTGATGGGATCATCTTGTCACAAGTGAGCATTATTTGTTCATTTTTGAGGATTGTCTCTGGTTTGTGTTTCCATGATTGTTCTGGGACCAGGATGTTGAAATGTTTGCAGGTGTGCCAGTGGATTACTCGACAGACGCCGTCATGTCTTTCTGTGTACAGCTGTTCCGACATGAGTTTTTTTTTTTTTTACATCCCGAAAGAAGATGGCTTGGACTTTGTTTGTTCCCAACAAAACCTGCGTTTGTCCGTTTCACTCAATCCTGCCATTTTCTTCAAAGCATTAGTGTAGTGTCCTTGGTCTTGGGCATTGATGATGTCTCGTCGTTCTCCATCCCACTAATTTGACCTCTTCTTAGCTACTCCAATGAGCCTTCCTTGTTGATCCCTGTCCTGTCAAGCTCTTAAAAAAAAACTTCCCACTCTTTTGTCATTCTCCCATTTGTCAGAGTATATCTGCTGATATTTCTTTTTGTAATCTTCCTTTTTATTTTTTATTTTTCTTTCGTTGTAATCATTGGGGATGCTTTTGTTTCTATTTTGTTTTCCTGTGTAGTATCTATAATTACCTCCGCCTCCGAAGGTGAAGGAGGTTACGGTTTCACCCCCTTCTGTCTGTGTACAGGATATCTCAAAAAGTTGTGGATGGATCCGGATGAAATTTTGTGGACATGTTCGGTGTGTGACAAGGACAAAATGATTAGATTACGGTGCGGATCCGGATCCGAATCTGACTAATAGAATTTTAAATGTAATTCTTCACCATTGAGAGATAGGGCGAAAAATGATGTATTTCATGATATCTCAAAAAGTTGTGGACGGATTTGGATAAATCTTGGTGGACATGTGTGTATGTGGCAAGGACGAATTGATTCAATTTTGATGAAGATCTGAATCCGAATTTGGATATGAGTTATTTAAATTTTAAAGCGATTCTTCACCATTGAGACAGAGTGCCAAAAACGATATATAACATATTTCAAAAATGTATTGGGCCAGATATGCTCTCGTGGATCAGGCATTGCGTGGCGGAGGTATTCACCCGACTGAGTGCCCTTCTTGTTTGTACCTGTTTTTGAAAGTTTGTTGCAAAATGGATTAATGATCCCTTTTCTGGTTTGGTGTTTTCTTGCTTGTGTATAAATCTCACCTGATAGTCTGTTGAGCTTTTCACATACTCTGTTAGTCCTCCACACAATGTTCCGTGGACTTGGTTAAGCACCATCAAACCATCTCCTCCCTCTCGCCTCGGTAAGTACAAGCACATGGTATGCATGAATTATTTCTGGAGAATATCTTGCGAATAGTTCGAAGTTTCCTTGTTTTAGTGTCCAGATTGTTGATCTCCTATTGTGGCCATTTTATAATTGCACAGCCATATTGGAATACCGGCACTGCAACTTGGTTTGTAGATTTGGTTTTGTTTTTGGGGAGAGGGATGATTTCAGAATTAGTCTTATTTTGCATAGGTACTCTTTGCTGATTATTTTACACGTTGTTTTGTGTTGTATATGCGGGCCTCCTTCTATTCCCAAGTATTTGAAGGATGCTTTGTTTTCTCATTCCTGTCTGGTTGTTCTTTCATCGATTGAGATGTTGTCTGTTCTTTTTATTTTTCCTTGTGCAAATGTGCACTTGTCACATTTGTCAAGACCAAACTCCATTCGGATGTCCTCCGAGTCCTGCTTTTACTCGTTTCAGTTGATCTGCCAATTTATTTGGTGTGAAGAGTTGTAGATCATCCATGTACAGGAGGTGTGTTACCTTTCTTGTTTCTTTAGTCGTTTTTCTGTTGCATATGATGTTGTATCTGTGTTCTCTTCCATTGATGAGGTGACTTTGTGGGTCCAGAACCAGACAAAGCAAGGGGGGGGGGGGGAGAAACACTGTCACCTGTAAGATACCACATCAAATCTTTACTCCTGGGATTTCAATCTTTCCTTCCGCCTCAGGTAGTCTGAGAGTTGTGTTCCAGGGCGTCATTGCTTTCTCAATCAGTGTGACTATTTGGGGGTCAATTTTGTATACTTGCATGCATTTTATAATCCATGAATGTGGGACACTATCAAAGGCTTTTTTGTAATCTATCCAGGCTGTGGATAAGTTGGTTTGTCAGAGCTTGCAGTTTTCAAGGATGGTTTTATTTAACAATAAATGGTCTGTTGTTCCGTAGCATCTCCTTTTACATCCTTTCTGTTCTTCTTCTAAAGCTCTGTGAGTGACGTGGTCGTAAACTGCATCAGTGATTCTACCTGTGAAAAGTTTGCATGTTGTTGTTGGGCATGTTGCTGGTCTATATTTGTTGGGTAGATGGGTTTCTACAGATTTAGGAATCAGAAGAGTTTTGCCTTCTATAAGACATTCATTCATTGACTGTTTCCCTTAGATGAGTTCATTAAATGCTCGAGAGTAGTGAGTATGGAGAGCATGTAGTAGTTTTAGCCAGAAGCTCAGAATCCCATCCAGGCCTCATGGGCATTTGAAGTTCGGTGCTTTTTACCTCCGCCACTGAAGGTGAAGGAGGTTATGTTTTCACTCCTTTCTGTTTGTCTGTTTGTGTACAGGATATCTCAAAAAGTTGTGGACGGATCCAGATGAAGTTCTGTGGACAGGTTCATTGTGTGCCAAGGAAGAATTGATTCGATTTTGGTGAAGATCCGGATCCGGATCTGGATCCGATTACTAGAATTTTTAAAGTAATTTTTCATTGAGAGATCGGACCAAAAACAATATAGTACTGTAGAGCGTGATATTTCCAAAATTTTTTGGGCCTGATATGTTCTCGTGGATCAGGCATTCCAGGGAGGAGGTATTCACTCTACTGATTGCCCTTCTACTTTGAGATGTTTTCTCATTTTTTTTCTTCTTCTTCATTTGTCATTGGGTGCGTTTCCTGTGGATGTTGCTTTTCATTTCTAAGTGTCTAACCACTCTGCTTCCTTGATTGTGTTCTTTTTTGTCTTCAAATATACGTTTCCAAAAATGTTCTCGGTCCTCTTTTTTTTTTTTAATATATTTTAAATTAATTAATTAATTATTTTTTTATTTTTTAGGGGGAGTTGTCACATTTTGTTTCTGCGTCCCTTGCTCTGTCAAACTTTTTTGTTTTCAAACTTGATTTTGATTTCTTCTTTTGTTAGCCTCATCATAGTTAAAAAAAAATCCTTGCTGTCTGTTGTATTTGGAGCTTATTATTGGCAGCTCATGCTCTTGTCCGTTATTTTCTGTGTTGTATTTCTTTTTTTTTGTCTGATTCTTTCCATGAGCTTTGGACTTCTATTTCCCTTCTTAAATTGTTCTGTTTGTCTCGTTTCCACCATCAGTCAGTCTCTGCTTCTCAAGTCTGTTTCCATGGTGGTGTTTTGTTTCTGGTCAGATTATAAGATCGATATATATATATATATATATATATATATATATATATATATATATATATATATATTTTTTTATCTTTGTTCACCTGTTATTTTTCCCTTTAGTGTAGTAGATAGTAGAAAAATCGTGCAAATTATGATACAAGCATAAAATTTGGCATTTCTGTTCTGCAGGGCTTTCTGATCAAATCTGCCCGATTGGACATTTTGAAAATCCAAATTTTGAAAAATTTGAAAAAAAAAACAAAACCCAAAAACATTTGAAGTTACAGCTGGCTGAAATTCTTGAAGCGCAAGTGAACATCCCAGACAGAGAACCAAGGGGAGATGCAGTCATCATTAATGGCTCAGCACTTATCAATGCCCGACCTCCACGCACTTCAAAGATATTTGATGATTATGCAAAAGAAGACATCATCCCAAAGGTGGAATCCTATGGTGCCAGGTACGAGAGGGTGGACGTAGTGTTTGATGTGTACAAGAAGTCAAGTCTGAAGTCCGAGGCAAGGTCGAAAAGGTGGCAAGGAATCAGAAGAAGAGTGACAGGAACCAGTAAGAACTCAAGTAACTGGAGAAGCTTTCTTCGAGATGACAGAAACAAGACAGCTGTTTCACTTCCTTGCGGAAAAGATGTGTGAAGCACAGACGACAAGCACAGTCATTGTCACAAAAGGAGAAGATGCCATAAGCAACACAAGGAAGTCACTGGATGCTGTGTCTCCATGTTGTCATGAAGCTGAGACTCGAATATTTGTACCCGCCAGGGATGCAACGACGGATGCTAGCAAGTCCATTATCATTAAGGCTAATGACACGAACGTACTAGTCGTAGCAATATATGTACTGCCATCCTTACATGAACAGGAACTAGGTCTTGAGAACATGTGGATTGCCTTTGGCCAAGGAGCCAAGGCGTGATGGATTCCAGTCCATGAGGTAGTTTCTGCAATAGGCCTGAGAAAGCGAGAAGGATCCCAGACTTCCATACTTTCACTGGATGTGACGTCGTGTCTGCCTTCTGCGGTAAAGGGAAGAAAACTGCATGGCAGACTTGGAACGTCTTTGATGCTATTTCTGAAACATTCACCAATCTCAGCCAGCATCCAACATTGATTCGTGATGTTGACTTTTTTTTAAGTTTTTTTTATTTATTTAAATTTTTCAAAATTTGGATTTTCAAATGGCCAATCGGGCAGAGTTGATCAGAATCCCCTCGAGAACAAATGTGCCAAATTTGATGCTTGTATCACCATTTGCACGATTCCTCTCAAATTGCTGTTATCTGCCCCACTACTTGGACAAATAGTGCTGTTGCAAAGCTCACATCATTAATTTCTCTTAAATTATGTGATTTTGGGAGCATTTTATTGACTCCTTGGCTTATTCTCCTTACTTCTATCTTTTTCTCTTTATTGCTTATTTGCTGAGGATGTGGTCTTTGCTTGGGTGATATTAATTTGATTTCCTCTATTTTATAAGCCAGCTCATCTTCCAGCCTATGCTGTTCAATGGCCCCCACCTCTTCCTCTTCTTCATTCTGTTGTCCATTCTTTTTCTCCTCACTGCAATCTATCCTTGTTGCTGTCATTTGTTTTGTTTGCTAAGGTGCTATTAGATCTGAGTTTGTGACTTCAAGTGGATCTTTCTCTTGGATTGCTGCTGCAGCATTTCCTCTTGTCATTCTCTGGTCCTGTTGTGGAGTTTTCAGTTTTGTTACCTCTGCCTCCAAAGGTGGAGGAGGTTATGTTTTCACCCCTTTCTGTCTTGTTACTTACGAAATATAAAGATTTCGTAAGTATATTGATGACTTCAGTTTCTGTTTGTTTGTTTGTTGGCACGATAACTCGAACGGAAGAAGCTACCAATGTCAAATTACACCACGTGATTCAGGAGAGTGATGGCTAGTGCTGATTAGATTTTGGTCAAAATCGGTCAAAGGTCAAGGTCACGGTGAGGTCAAACATAATTCCGTAAATTCATGTGGAGAAATGGAGTATTTTGCTTCGCTCGACGTTACGAGTTCGTTTTAACTTCAATTTTAATTTTGTCTTCGGTTTTTGCGATCGCTTAGGACGCTTAAAACTCGGTTGTCGAAATTCTGGTAAAAATCGGATGTTTTGGAGACGTTTTAAGATTGTATAAAAAATATTTCACTCGACGCGTCACGGGTCGTCCCATGATGCAGTGTGCTCGAGCAGACGCGTCGTTGAGTGACGTTCAGGTTTTGCGTGGAGAAATGGAGTATTTTGCTTCGCTCAACGTTACGAGTTCGTTTTATCTTTGATTTTAATTTTGTCTTCGGTTTTTGCGATCGCTTAGGACGCTTAAAACTCGGTTGTCGAAATTCTGGAACAGCGATGAATAACATATATATATATATATATATATATATATATATATATATATATATATATATATATATATATATATATATATATATATATATATATATATATATATATATATATATATAGTCTTTTATCGGATTCTTCTGAAAAGTAATACACCTATTATCTGGCATATCCTGCTGGTACTGAATCACTTTTTTAAAAATAAAAACAAAAAAATGGAATTTTTATAAGAAATCTCGTTTTTGTCTGGGACTCATTATCTGCAAACCACAGTGTAAAATCGTAGACCACAATGAATTCAGAATTCAAGCTCCCCTTGGGCTTCTGACTGATTCATGCTTTTATTAGACAAGGTCAGAGGTCAAGTTGACGATTTCGTAAGTACCAGTCTATGACTGCTTGTTTGTTTGTTTGTAGGCATGATAACTCGAGAACGGAAGAAGCTACCAATGTCAAATTACACCACGTGATTCAGGAGGGTGATGGCAAGTGCTGATTAGATTTTGGTCAAAATCGGTTAAAGGTCAAATATTCGATTTTTTTGATGGTTTGGTACAGATAACTCGAGAACGGAAGAAGTTACCAACGTCAAATTACACCACGTGATTCAGGAGGGTGATGGCTAGCGCTGATTAGATTTTGGTCAAAATCGGTCAAAGGTCAAGGTCACAGTGAGGTCAAACATCCAAAAAATGATAACTCGAGAACGGAAGAAGCTCCCAATGTCAAATTACACCACGTGATTCAGGAGGGTGGTGGGTAGCACTGATTAGATTTTGGTCAAATCGGTCAAAGGTCAAGGTCACAGTGAGGTCAAACATCCAAAACATTCGATTTTTGATGGTTTGGTACAGAATCATCGCAGAAAATTCCGGTTTGCGTTGCTACCTTCTCTCGAGACAGCATTTATGAGACAAGGTCATAGGTCAAGTTGACGATTTCGCAAGTACCAGTCTATGACTGCTTGTTTGTTTGTT
The DNA here is from genome assembly GCF_056783735.1 of Eptatretus burgeri. Taxonomy (NCBI): domain Eukaryota; kingdom Metazoa; phylum Chordata; class Myxini; order Myxiniformes; family Myxinidae; genus Eptatretus; species Eptatretus burgeri. The sequence goes on from NC_140964.1 coordinate 114,826,297, forward strand.
TGTTTGTGTACAGGATATCTCAAAAACTTGTGGACAGATCCTGATGAAATTATTTAGACAGGTTCGGTGTGTGGCAAGGACGAACTGATTAGATATTGGCGAAGATCCAGATCCTGATCCGACTACTATAATTTTTTTTAAGTGATTCCTCACCGTTGAGAGATTGGGCTTACCAATATATAACAAGATATCTCAAAGTTGTGGACTGGTTCGGACAAAACTTGGTGGATATGTTGGGTGTGTGATAAGGAATAATCGACTCAATTTTGGTGAAGATCCGGATCTGGATCCAATTACTGAAATTTTCCTGTGATTCTTCATCATTGAGAGAGGGCTCAAAAACGATATATCGCATGATATTTTAAAATGTATTGGGCCAAATATGTTCCCGTGGATCAGGCCTTGTGGGGCGGATGTATGTGCTCTACCGAGTTTCCTTCTAATTTCTCGATTCAATTCCACAATCTTTTGCCCAATTTCTGTTTCTGTTATTGTGATTTTAAAATTTGAAATCTCATCTGTTTCTGTTTTCTTCTCTTTTTCTATTTTCTGTTGTTAGTGGTTCCTTTTCTTTGAGAGTTTGTACTCTGGGAATCTCATCCCAAAGGTATGTCCTGTCATTCCATTGTGGCAATGGTGGAAGGTGTCACCCATGTGTAGGTGACCAGTCATTTCTTAATGCTTCTTCGGTTTGTTCATCTCTTATTCTAAGTTCCTCCTCTTTGAATATTTTCTGTTTGACGATATTGTTTTTCTTGGTTTTTCTGCTGCCGTCAAAATTTCCTTTATTGGGGCATCGTCTTCGGAATATCTGTTCCCATGTGTTTGCACTTTCTTTCCTCGCGCCTTTTGTTTTCGTGCCATATTCCATTGCCCATAGTAATGTCCATTTTTTCCTTCTTTGTCCAAATACTCTTTTTGAAATTGATTCTCTCTTCTTGAGTCATCCGTTTTATGTCTTCGATTGCTTGCTGTCTTGCTTTATCAGTCATTTCCTTGATTCTTTCCTGGGTCAAGTATTTGTGGATCATAGAAACTACCGCAGTGATTTTTTATTTTTTTTTGTGGAACTCTTTCAGTCTTGGCTGCCAGCTTTGTTCGTTTCAATTGGTTCTTGAATCTTTCTCCTTTACCACGAGTCCCCCATGCTTTAAGCACAGAATATGCTTTGCAATGGAGAAATATTTCCTTTTCTAAGCTCCAGCTGTGGTCATTTAATCTTGTACAATTTGTCTGGAGCCCAGTAGCTGTTGGTTGTTGAACAGGCAACGCTTTTAGCTTTGGTGTCGAGCGCTGTCCTGTCGTGAAGTGCTGATCCCCTTCTTCACTGGAGAAGGTGCAGTCATCCTTTTCAGCACACATTCCGGATGCTCGGTGTGGCCGCACAAACCACCGCATCTGTGTAGGAGGGAGTCTGTATTCCTTGAGTAATTTTCTGTGACTGATTATTATCATTGTTTGGCATATTTTTGTTGCATCCAGTCATATTGCTTCCCCCAAGAATCCGTTGGGCCTCTGCTGCTTGACGGGTCACCAATGGCACTCAGAGGAGTCGTATCAAGAAGGTATATGCCAGGGTTGTGTGTGTGCCTGCTCGTTCTCCTCACTGGTTTGCTTAAATAGCTTGCCGTCGCTCGGAATCACTCTCGGGGGAGGTATTCACAACCAAATCCCCCACTCTTCATTATGTGGGACTCGTTATCCATTATCTCATTTGGGAAATTTTAACTTGGTTTCTTAACAGTAATGTTTCAGTATAAAAGCAAAGCCATATGCTTGGTATAAAAATTGTGTTAGTTGCAAGTGACATTGCAATAGGATTCGCGATATATGCTAGATATCCCTTATTCTCGGGTTTTCTGTCTGTCTGTGTGTGTCTGCAATGCGAGGCTCCACAGCACGAACCAGCAAACCGATTTCGATGAAACTTTGCTAACGTGTGCAGTATTTGTTGGGAATGTGCGCGTTTGAATTTCGTTGCCCAGCAATCACCCGTTGCTGTGCAGCGGCCAAAAAACCGCGTACAGTATTTTCAATACTTGTCCTTCAGTTTTGAATGTAGAGAAGCGAGACTTCGTAATTAAACACTTCGAGATATTTAGAAAATTTTACTCGAGCCAATTTTTGATTGAGGTTTTATTTTTCAAATGGTCGTCCTTCAAAAATCGGGTGTCTATTCACCGTCATTTTTTATGAGGGGCTTAGGAAAGTGGGCGGAGTTTAGGGAAAGTGGGTGGTTGATGAAAAGTGGGAGTGGTGCAGGAAAGTGGAAGTGGCTTAGGGAAGTGGGCGTGGCTTATGAAAACTATTGTGTGGCTCAGGAGGTTTGTTCAAACAAGAGCACTGAGAGAAGTTTATCGGGTTTTCCGTGTGTGTGTGTGTGTGTGTGTGTGTGTGTGTGTGTGTGTGTGTGTGTGTGTGTGTCTCCAACGCGAGGCTCCACAGCACAAACCAGCAAACCGATAATTTATTTATTTACCGAAAACGATTCCCCACCCACACACCAACCTCCAATTATTTATTTATTGAGCGAAAACGATTCCCCACCCACACACCACCTCCAATTATTTATTTATTTATTTACCAAAAACCATTCTATGACCCACACACCACCTTTAATTATTTATTTATTTACCAAAAATGATTCCAACACCCACTCACCACCTCCAATTATTTATTTATTTACCATTTCGGATTCTCCTCCTGACACAACCTCCAATTACACTGAACAACAAAAATTTTTTACTGGAGATGTGTAAAGTGATTTAGACTAATTTGGGTACGCTGATTTCAAAAATCATAACCGTTTTGCTGTATCACGTCAGGATTTTCAGTAACAGAAATATTCCCATTGCCTAGAAGTCAGGATTTCAATGAAATTTACAAAAATTCATTTATTCATTTATTTCATCATGAATGCTTCAAAATTATAGAAATTACAGAAAAACTCCACTAGAATGTAATTAAAAATGCTTTAGGCATTTGGCTTTGCGTTTGTGCTGCTCTGTGTCAGTTTCACGATGCAGGAACCAGCAGAAATCGCCCATCATGTTCGGGTTGTGCCGCCTTGGTAACGCGTCTCCATGAGTGAAATCTCTTGGTGGAATCGCTCGCCGTGCTCGTCCGAGACTGCTCCCAAGTTGTCAGGGAAGAAGTTCAGGTGCTGGTGTAGGAAATGGATTTTCAGGGACATCCTGGAGCCAAGTTTCCTGAAGGACTCCAGCAGCTGCTGCACTATTTCTTCATAGTTGTCCGCGCGCTCGTTCCCCAAGAAGTTGTCCGTCACAGCTTTGAAGCTCCTCCACGCTGCCAGCTCTTTGGGGTTTAGAGTTGTCGGAAAAGTTTCGTCCTTCATAATCTGTCGGATTTGCGGTCCAACAAAGACACCAGCCTTGATCTTGGCCTCCGACAAGGTGTTGCCAAACTTTTCCTTGAGGTATAAAAACCCACGCCCATTCAGATCCATTGCCCGTACAAAACTTTTCATCAAGCCGAGCTTTATGTGGAGTGGTGGAAGGAAAACCTTGGCTGGGTCGACAAGGGCGACATGCTTCACGTTGTGTCGACCAGGTACATGCTCTTTTTGCTCTTCCCAATCTTTCTTCGTCCAGTGATTCTTGTCGTCTCTGCTATCCCAGAGACAAAGGAAGCACATGTATTTCGTGTAGCCTGACTGCAGCCCTAACATCAGCGCCACCACTTTCAAGTCTCCGCAGATGTGCCAGTTGAAGTCATTGTACTTGATGGAATCAAGCAGCTGCCGCATAGTCTCATAGGTCTCTGTCATGCCGAACGCGTGAGCCAGTGGGACTGATGGTTTCTCGTTGCCATTGTGGAGCAAAACAGCCTTCAAGCTGTTCTTCCCCGAGTCGATGAAGAGGCGCCAGTCTGCAGGATCGTGATCACACCCAAGTTCTTTCAACAGACCGTTGATGTCACTGCAGAATGTCATCGTGTCTTCCATCTCAAAGAACTCAGCCATGTCTCTGTGACGTGCTCTGAACAAGGATATCTTGGTGTTAGGTTCAAGTAGATTCCACTGCTGCAGCCTTGATCCAAGCAGCTCTGCCTTCGCCTTTGACAGCGAGAGATCTCTTACAAGATCATTTAAGTCTCCCCTGGTTCAGAAGGTGTGATTCTTGAGTGTCGGGTTCAAAAGGTTCATCATCACCATCCTCTTCACCACTGCTTACAGCTATGTTCTGATCAGCTGGAGGTGTTGGAACGGGGTTCTCGTCATCATGAGGCACAGGTTTACGAGCAGAGACGCAGTCAGCGTACTTGATGTGACCTTTAGTCTTCTTGTTGAAGCCGGGACATGCTTGTGCAGCAGAAATAACAATCATCATGATGATTCTGCGGCTCACGCCATATCATGGGCACCGTAAATGGCATGCTCGCGCGCTTGCTCACCAACCACTGAGTCAAGGTTGTGTGACAGCTTGTGCAGCAGATGTGTGGTGCCCAGCTCTGTTCTTGGTCCCCCACCTTACACCCGAAGTAGTGAAAGTAGGCGGCCTTCATTTTCACTGCTGTAGATATACTTCGCTGTTGATCTTTTTTGGTATACCGACCACACACATAACAGAAGTTGTCAGGATGATTGGTACAGGAACGCCTATTCATCTTTATCTGAAAGAAAGAAATATAACACAAGTTAACAACAATTGTACGAAATAGACATGTTAAAGACGTATGTAAATTTCATTGAAATCCTGACTTCTAGGCAATGGGAATATTTCTGTTCCTGAAAATCCTGGCGTGATACAGCAAAACGGTTATGATTTTTGAAATCAGCGTACCCAAATTAGTCTTAATCACTTTACACATCTCCAGTAAAAAAATTTTTTTGAAATTTGTTGTTCAGTGTTATTTATTTATTTGCCCTAAACGATTCCCCATCCACACCCCTCCAATTATTTATTTATTTACCGTAAACGATTCCACGACCCACACACTACCTTATTTATTTATTTTCCGCAAACGATTCCACAACCCACACACCACCTTTAATTATTTAATTATTTATTTATTTACCAAAAACGATTCCACGACCCACACACCACCTCCAATTATTGGATTCGCTATATTATATATGCTAGATATATCCCTTATTGTCGGGTTTTCCATCTGTCTGTCTGTGTGTGTGTGTGTGTGTGTGTGTGTGTGTGTGTGTGTCTGCAACGCGAGGCTCCACAGCACAAACCAGCGAACCAATTTCGATGAAACTTTGCCAACGTGAGCAGTATTTGTTGGGAATGTGCACGTTTGAATTTTGTTGCCGAGCAATCACCCGTTGCTGTGCAGCGGCCGAAAAACCACGTACAGTATTTTCAATACTTGTCCTTCAGTTTTGAATGTAGAGAAGCGAGACTTCGGAATTAAACACTTCGAGATATTTAGAAAATTTACTCGAGCCGATTTTTGATTGAGGTTTTATTTTTCAAATGGTAGTCCTTCAAAAATCGGGTGTCTATTCACAGTCATTTTTTATGAGGGGCTTAGGAAGGTGGGCGGAGCTTAGGGAAAGTGGACATGGTTGATGAAAAGTGGGAGTGGCGTAGGAAAGTGGGAGTGGCATAGGAAAGTGGGAGTGGTGTAGGAAAGTGGGTGTGGCTTATGGAAAGTGGGCGTGGCTTATGAAAAATATTGTGTAGCTCAGGAGGTGTGGTCAAACAAGAGCATTGAGAGAAGTTTATCAGGTTTTTATGTGTGTGTGTGTGTGTGTTTTTGTGTGTGTGTCTGCAACGCGAGGCTCCAAAGCCCAAACCAGCAAACCGATAATTTAATTTTTTACCGAAAACGATTCCCCATCCACACACCACCTCCAATTATTTATCTATTTATCTAAAACAATTCCATGACCCACACACCACCTTTAATTATTTATTTATTTACCGAAAACGATTTCCCACCCACACACCACCTCCAATTATTTATTTATTTATTTACCGAAAACGATTCCATGATCCACACACCACCTTTAATTATCTATTTATTTACTGAAAATGATTCCACCACCCACACACCACCTCCAATTATTTATTTATTTACCCTAAACGATTCCCCACCCACACACCACCGCCAATTATTTATTTATTTACCGAAAAAGATTCCACGACCCACACACCGCCCCAATTATTTATTTATTAACCATAAACGATTCCACGACCCACACACCACCTTATTTATTTATTTATTTACCGTAAATGATCCCACGACCCACACACCACCTTGAATCATTTATTTATTTACCGAAAACGATTCCCCACCCACACACCACCTTATTTATTTATTTACCGTAAACGATTCCACGATCCACACACCATCTTTAATAAATTATTTATTAACCTCCGCCATCGAAGATCGGAGGTTACTGTTTTCACCCCTTTCTGTTTGTTTGTTTGTTTGTTTGTTTGTTTGTGAACACTATTACGGAAAAACTCCTCGACGGATTTCGACGAAACTTGGTGGGGGGGGGGGTTAGGTATGGTCCAAGGATCATGCCATTAGATTTTGGACTTGGTCCAAAATCCAATATGGCCGCTATGGTGGCCATTTTGAAAAAATATTTGAATTTTTTTTTTTTGCATTTCTCCATGTCTTAAGTGATTTCCAACCCCCTCCCCCCAAAAAGAAATTGTTAGAGAAAAAAAATTTTTTTGCAACTTTTATTTTTTTCAACAAAATTTCGATTTTTTTTTATTTTTTTTTTATTTTTTTTTTTGCATTTCTACATGTTATAAGTGATTTCCAACAAAAAACATGCCAAAATTATAATTGCGGCTGATTTTGGAAGTTCAGGTGGATATACCCACGTAAAATCAATTTCTCTCTCAAGGAATCTAGTTATGAATTGAGTATGTAAAAGTTAAAAGGGAAAGTTGCAAACTATAACTCTGAGCACTGTTGACGTCAAATTGAATGAATAGGATATCAGGTTCACTTGAGTGACCTCACAGTATTGGCGGCAGAGGTTTTGTACTCTACCGAGTGCTCCCCCTCTAGTTTTTTTTACCGAAAACGATTCCACGACCCACACACTACCTCCAATTATTTATTTATTTACTGTAAACGATTCCACGATCCACACACCACCTTTAGTTATTTATTTATTTTCCGTAAACAATTCCAGGATCCACACTCCGCCTCCAATTATTTATTTATTTTCCGTAAACGATTCCACGATCCACACACCACCTCCAATTATTTATTTATTTACCGAAAACGATTCCCCACCCACACACCACCTCCAATTATTTATTTACCGAAAACGATTCCACGACCCACACTCCGCCTCCAATTATTTATTTATTTTCCGTAAACGATTCCACGATCCACACACCACCTTCAATTATTTATTTATTTACCGAGAGAAGTTTATCGGGTTTTCCGTGTGTGTGTGTATGCGCGCACGTGCGTGTGTCTGCAACGCGAGGCTCCACAGCACAAACCAGCAAACCGATTATTTTTCAAATGGTATTCCTTCAAAAATAGGGTGTCCATTTACCGTCATTTTTTATGAGGAGTGCCAGTTGGCAAAATACGCAATAGGAAAAATCTTGCCAGGCAGAGGAACAATTGTATGTGAACCAATACGTCTTGGCAATGAATCTTCATCGGTGGATCAGTCAGAATGAAAAGCATCGTATCCAGCGCTTCGATCCGAGCGAATCCCTCGTCGCCTACCGGCTTGTATTATTATTTATTTAATAATAGACACAGTAACACAATAATAAAGTTTAATTTAGTTCTAACTCTCACCAAAACGATCTTGAGTCCAAGTTTCGGTACAAGAAGGGAGAAGGCGGTTGTGGGAGGTGGTTGAGGAGATGGTTGTTTTTAACCCTTTCATTCTGAAAAGTTAATGATTTGCTGTCTTGCTTTGTCAGTCATTTCCTTGATTCTTTCCAGGGTCAAGTATTTGTGGATCATCGAAGCTACTGCAGTGAATTTTTTTTGGTGTTTTGTTGGAAGGATACGTGAGGGTCGGAAGAGGGAAGGCAGCATATCAGGGCTTTGCTGTGGTGAAAAAATGCGCCCAAACAGCAACGGTTTCTCTTTAACCGCCATGTTCATGTTGTGTAGAAAACCAGGCGGCAGCATTTAAAAATGATAACTCGTACTATCTATCTGGCAAAGGCCTGCCTGCATGCATATGCCCCCCTCCCCACCCCCAAATTTTTGTTTCTCCAACCTCCCCATGGTCCATGCTAATCTTGCATGCGCACTGGCGATATACTCATCTTTTCACTTGCATATATCAGGGGTTTCCTTATTTTTTGGAGTAGGAGGCTACCATTAACAAGTAGCAGGTTACCATCACTGCGAGTGAAGAGATTGCAGCTGTTTGGCCGGGGTCCAGGGCCCGAAGCGGGCCCTGGAAGCCGGAGGATCTTAGATGGCTAGAGATGCATTCTAGCATGATTTCTGACATGAAATAGTTCTCATATTATCATGCTGTTGGGGTGAAAAACTCCACAAAAACAGGTGGTTAGGCCTATACTGGATGTAGTTGCATTAACATACTGACTGACTGACTGACTGGTTGACTGAAATTCAGCTAGACTGTATAGTTAGTTCAAGCAGCTTTTAAACAGGGTTCATTAATTTAAAGCCATGGTTTAGGGCACACCAAGGTGTCTGGAAGATGGAGTATCTAAGCACTTTCAAAGAGAGGAATTTTAGCAACATTTGGGCCATACCTTAGTTCTTAATAGGGAGATGATACTGCACATGGTGGAGTACAGTGAGCAATCTGAAGTAAGTGTGTTACATAATAATAATGTAGATGAACTAGCATTCATTAAGGAAACCATATTCCATTTTACTTCTGTAAGTATTCTGGGTTTGCTGTATGAATGCTGTGAGCACGAAGGATTAGATTATTATAATAATGTTGGGTAAAATGTGCAAACCAAACTATTAACACTGCAAATTCTCTATACATCAGGATCTAAAGTTTGATTGAAGTAATAGACTTATAGTGATATTATTTAATTCCAGTAATCAAGGAAGTGTGATATTTTTGATATCTATACAAAACATTCTAGGAGTTATACTGATCTTGCACATCTGCTGTCAAACCAATGACAAACTCGTATTCCGGTAAACAATATTTCAATCAATCTTAAGTCTTAAAATCAAGTCCTTTGGGAATCTGAGTCACTATATATGTTTTATGGAAAGAAAAATTAATTCATAAATGAGATTTCACATTCAAAATGTTTATAAGATGTTTTTGTGCTGCAAACATTCTACATCCTCAACTTTCAAAACAATGTTGTCCAAATTTCAGGATCAAAGTAGCCATGAATTCAGTGTATTTTCAGTTGCAAACATATCCAACATCTTTATGATATTATTCTAGCAGGAATGAACAAATGACATGATATGTAATTGAATAATCAATGATTGAAAGTTAGTAAACTTAAAATGTATTTGGGATGAAGAAACGTTCCCGAGCAAAGAACAAATTGTATATGTTCTGTGTAAATTCTTGAAGCTGATGTTTACAGTTCTGTTTAAGGGTGTTTAACCTATAGTCATTTAGCAAGTTAAGCAACACAATTGGAGTCACTGTCACTATCAGATGAAATGTCTTCTACATTAAATTGTCACACTGCTTCATTTTCAGTCAGAGGGGACAATTCTGATTCAACAGGCAAGTCATCAGTCAAAAGAATTTGGGGACATGCAAACGAAGTGGATGGTACACTAACAAGTCGTTGATTTGGGAGCTTCCGTCGAGGTTTTTGGCTACGCCAGTCAAGTACACATTGTCGGATAAGGAGTTCGGCATCATTTGAGCCAACTGGAGGACCATTGATTGAGATTGTTAACAAGGCATCTAGCATGTCATTTTTCATTGCTGACCTCATTCTTGACTTGATACGCTTAAGGGCGCTGGCTCCCCGTTCTGGCCATGCATTGGAAACTGGCAGAGACATACAAATTTCTGCAAGCTCTACCAGTTTGGGGTAAAAGTGCTTGAATTCCTGTTTCTTAAATCAGATTTGTTTAAGTACCCATTCTGTTGGCGTGAGGTTAGATTTTAACGAAAGTACTTCAGCAGGCACATGTTTTTTCCATGAATGTAATTCAAACTTAAAATTCTGCCACTCAGCAACAACTTTCTGCTGACCAGCTTTCTCAAAAAAACTGACCACCAAGTAGGTCAATGTAATCTGCACCATACTCTGAAAATCCATGGTCATCAGCTTCAGGTACTGAAGTCGGATATACACTGAAGTGTATACACTGTCGGATATACACTGAAGTGAAGTCGGATATACACTGAAGTACTGAAATACACTGAAGCTGGCGAGGACATAGGACTCAGCGAATCTCTCTTGGATATTCTCCTTTTGGGCATGAACATATTTCTGTAGCAGATTAGAAACCTGATCTCTGTCAAAATCTGTAACTTTCAACTCACAACTCTCAAGCCTACCACCCTTCTTTAAATCATTCTGCAGATTTTGCACAACCTCACCTTCACTGACAATTTTATCTTGCTCACAAAGAGTGTGCTGAATGCTTGGCTCTATCCTAGCAAAATTTAGTGTGCCTCTCTGAAATGTTTTGCTCAGTGCCCCTAAGTGTGGAAGAATTTTCTTCAGTATATAAATTGCCCCAATGAACTTAACAGAATTCATCTTACTTAGCAAACCACAGGCAAACCTAACTGAAAATAGTCCAAACGCATTCATCACTGTGAGAAACTGCTTTTCAAAAGGGCCTACCATTCGCCAGAAGTTGAGGGCCACCTCAAACAATGACAATACCTAAACTTCACAACTCCCTAAATATCTGATGAACTATTTAAGCATAGGGAATTCATTTTATGCATATTTTCCCTCTTCGATTTCATTTTACTTTGTTAAATATTGTTTATTATTATTAACCTCCGCCATCGGAGGTTATTGTTTTCACCCCTTTCTGTTTGTTTGTTTGTTTGTTTGTTTGTGAACAGTATTACGGAAAACTCGACGGATTTCGACGAAACATGGTGGGGGGGGGGTGAAGGTCTGGTCCAACGATCATGCCATTAGATTTTGGACTTGGTCAAAAATCCAATATGGCCGCTATGGCGGCTGTTTTGAAAAAATATTTGAATTTTTTTTTTTTGCATTTCTCCATGTTTTAAGTGATTTTCAACACCCCCCCCAAAAAAAACATTGTTAGAGAAAAAAAAATTATTTCGATTTTTTGTGATTTCCAACAAAAAACATGCCAAAATTATAATTGCGGCTGATTTTGGAACTTCAGGTGGATATACCCACGTAAAATCAATTTCTGTCTCAAGGAATCTAGTTATGACAAATGAATTGAGTATGTAAAAGGGAAAGTTGCAAACTATAACTCTGTGAGCACTGTTGACGTCAAATTGAATGAATAGCATATCACGTTCACTTGAGTGACCAAGCAGTATTGGCGGCGGAGGTTTTGCACTCGACCGAGTGCTCCCCCTCTCGTTTTATTGTATTTTGTTTTGATTAAATAAACAGCTCAAACTAATAAATTTAGACTAGTTTATTGTTTGAAAATGAATGATAAACATGTATTTAACTTCACTCGTTTTCTGATAATTTCTTTATTTGATGTCAGCTAGCTTCAATCAGTCAACCAATCAAACAGTCCAAGTGTGAATACTGCGTCACAGTCACAATCCCAATTTTGTTAAACTTCCACCTTACATTATCTGCCAATATCGTGTTGTTATACCATCAAGAAAAGCTCGCAAGTCTATGGTACATGCATGTACCTGCAGTACCAGTATTCAGTTGGCCAGTTCACAGCTGCTCATACTTGGCCTTCACTTCAGTGAATAAACAGCGATTTTGAGTGCAAATAACCATGAATAATAACATGTACAAAAGCTGCTTTAAGCTTATAGGCTAATTACTTTATAAATTAAAAAGGCACAACAGGTGACCATGTATTTTGGAGCCGCATCACTTGACAAAAGCTCAAAATGGACGAGGTGAAACACGTGTTTCGTGAAACAACAACAACAACGTCACACTCGTGAGAGTGCAAGTTTAGATCAATTACTGATGGCCAGAAGCTTACCTCCCATGTCTTTGTACTTCTTCGAAAATCCAAAGTCAAACAGGGATTTTCATTTCGATGCTATCGTTTCGGCACCGAAACTGCGAGGCCTACAAAGCTTATTTTCTTGAGGTCATTGCTGTATGGTATCAGGGTATCAGGTCAACAGTCCAAAACGAGGCTAAAGCAGAGAACTCTATTGCAGGAGGCGTTTTTTAGCTGCTTGTGTTATTTTTAGGTCAGTGTTGTGCTAGACCTGGCGAGAGTACTCACAGTAAAAGTAAGCCCGCTTTTATCGAAATACTAATGTGTTTTCATCTCTGATTTCAAAACGGGGTGTCGAGATTTCTTAGTGACAAAAGAAAAAAAAAATCGGCGCTGAAGTAGGCGGCAACCTTTGACATTTTTTCTCTGAGTAGACGGCTGTGGGTTCTGGAAACCGGCTTCTCAGGAAACCCCTGATAGATGCACGGATTTCCCCACACCCGCACTGGAAGGTGGCATGTCCCACGTGATTTCGATGTCGCAGCACGTCCTCACTTCCTTACTTCACTTCCAGAAAGAAGCACATGGTTGGTGAGATGACCGCATAACCTCCTCCACAGCGCCACGCACCAGCGGTCCCAGTGCGAGTTTGAGTTCGATGAAGTTCCACTTTCTGCACGTTCCTTAATCTTTTCTTCACTCAATATAATTGTCTGAACAGTATAAAAGTAAAGTTAAATGCTTTGCTTAAATAAATACACTTCGTTATAAAAATCACCAATTTGCCAAAATTTTCAGATTTCACTCCAGATTTTGACGCTTATTTAGTCCACGAGATCCGATTCTCAAATCGGATATAATATTTTGATTATATACTGTAATTAGTCCATGGGTATATTGTGTTTCGAAATTGAGGCATGTTTGAATAGGCCAAACAAAATGGCGAATGAAGACCCCAGCAAGCTGACAGAGGGCTCACCAAGGACGACACCTTGCTTGAGGATAATTACAGTGCCTTCAGAAAGTATTCACACCCCTCGACTTTTGTCACATTTTGTTGTGTTGCAGCCTGAATTTAAAATGGATTAAATTTTATTTCTTTTTGTCACCGATGTTATCCCCCATAATGACAAAGTGAAAATGTGTTTTTAGAAATTTTTACAAACTAATTTTTTACAAGTAGAGGAACATTCAAAGTACACCTTTCCCATGCCAAATAAATAAATAACAAATCCTCCAGTACATGACATTGCCAGGGCCCCTTCGGTGCCCGGTGATGCCGCCGTGCAACACATGAAGATGGAATTGGGAGGGAGGAGTGCACAATAAGTCATTGATTAATTGATTAATTGCATAATTAAAAGAATTGATTTCTCAATCAATTGCCGAATAGCATACCTAAACCACCACTGTTTCATCCGAATCTAACTTTTTAAAAGTTAAGTAATTCATCATAAAATGAATAACCGATTAGTTAATTAATCAATAAATCAAAAATACCCTTTATAGCCAAGTCATTTGTTCACAGTCATGTCCAAATATCAGCTTCCGAGCTCAAAAAGTGCCTGATATATTGCCCAGATGAGAAATAAAATAAATAAACAATTAATAAATTGACACTAATTAATTGATGAATCAAAAATTATATAAATAGTGTTTTTACCAAAGCACATTTTCACTTTTGTCCCCAAATTTGAGCTTCCGAGCTCAAAGGATGGCTGAGGTATCGCTTGGACAAACAAACAAGAAAACAAGCCGGTAGGCGACGAGGAATTCGCTAGGATCGAAGCGCTGGATACGATGCTTTTCATTCTGACCGATCCACCGACGAAGATTCATTGCCAAGACGTGTTGGTTCACATACAATTGTTCCTCTACCTGGCAAGATTTTTCCTATTGCGTATTTTGCCAACTGGCACTCCTCATAAAAATGAGGGTAAATAGACACCCTATTTTTGAAGGACTACCATTTGAAAAATAATCGGTTTGCTGGTTTGTGCTGTGGAGCCTCGCGTTGCAGACACGCACGCACATGCACGCACTCACGCACGCACGCGCGCGTGCGCACGCACACACACCAGAAAACCCGATAAACTTCTCTCAGTGCTCTTGTGTGACCACACCTCCTAAGCCACACAGTATTTTTCATAAGCCACGCCCACTTTCCTACGCCACTCCCACTTTAAATAAGAAATAATTGGAGGTGGTGTGTGGGTCGTGGAATCGTTTTCGGTAAATAAATAAATAATTGGAGGTGGTGTGTGGATCGTGGAATCGTTTACGGAAAATAAATAAATAATTGGAGGCGGAGTGTGGGTCGTGGAATCGTTTTCGGGAAATAAGTAAATAATTGAAGGTGGTGTGTGGGTCGTGGAATTGTTTTCGGTAAATAAATAAATAAATAATTGAAGGTGGTGTGTGGATCGTGGAATTGTTTTCGGTAAATAAATAAACATATTATATTATTAGAAATCCACAAAGACAGAAATGCCAGTGATTCCATTTATTTTGGATCCTTTTCACTTTGGTCAATAACTTTTGGATCGAGGAGAGAGCGAAGGTGGAACGATGGTGTAGTTCCTTACAAATACTGTATACACACCTTAAATGATGGTAAATAGACACCCGATTTTTGAAGGACTATCATTTGAAAAATAAAACCTCAATCAAAAATTGGCTCTAGTAAAATTTTCTAAATATCTCGAAGTGTTTAATTCCGAAGTCTCGTTTCTCTACATTCAAAACTGAAGGACAAGTATTGAAAATACTGTACGCGGATTTTCGGCCGCTGCACAGCAACGGGTGGTTGCTCGGCAACGAAATTCAAACGCGCACCTTCCCTGACCATATGGCACCTGTTGGCAAAGTTTCATCGAAATCGGTTCGCTGGTTCGTGCTGTAGAGCCTCGCGTTGCAGACACACACACACACACACACACACACACACACACACACACACACACACACACACACACACACACACACACACACACACACACACACACACACACACACACACACACACACACGGAAAACCCGACAATAAGGGATATCTAGCATATATAGCGAATCCAACAAGTACACAAACAAAATGAGTAAAAACTGAGTGCTACTATTCCTTCGGTGCCCGGCAGTGATGTCATGCCTCTATGGAATTTGGAAGGAGTGGTGTACAATGAAAAGCTGGAATGCCTTGCGTCAATCAGTATTCAGCCCCCTGAGTCAATACTCGTGGAGGTGCCTCGAGCAGTGATTGCAGCTTTGAGTCTTCTTGGGTATGTCTGCATCACCTTTGCATATCTGGATTTGGGTATTTTTGTCTATTATTCCTTGCAGATTTGCTTAAGCTCTGTCAAGTTGGATGGGGAGCGTCGATGAACAGCAATCTTCAAGTCTTTCCACAGATTCTCAATGGGATTCAAGTCTGGGCTTTGGCTGTGCTGCTCAAGGACTTTCACATTCTTGTTCTGAAGCCATTCCAGTGTTACTTTGGTTGTATGCTTGGGGTCATTGTCCTGTTGAAATGTAAATCTTTGCCACATTCTGAAGTCTTTTGCATTCTGAAGCAGGTTCGCCTCAAAGATGTGCCTCTATTTGGCTCCATTCAGTGTTCACTCTATCCTTGCAAGTCTCCAAGTCCCTGCCACTGAAAACCATCCCCATAGCATGATGCTGCCACCACCATGCTTCATGGTCGGGATGGTGTTCAATGGGTGATTCGCTGTGCTTAGTTTCCGCCAAATGTCACGCTTTGCATTCAGGCCAGATTTTAATTATCGTCTCATCAGATTACAGAACATTTTGCTTCATTCTCTGAGTCTTTTCACATGCCTTTTTGCAAACTCCAGGCAATTTGTCAAGTGCCTTTTTCTCAGCAGTGGTTTCCATCTGGCCACTCTCCCATAAAGCCTAGATTTCCTAGTAGGTTTCCCATAAAGCCTCGTAGTTTCTAGATTTCCCATTCAGCCTAGTAGTTCCATGTTCTTTCCATTTCCTAATGATCAAGCTCGCTCTATGCTTGGGAACTTTCAACACTCTAGAAATTGTTTATACCCTTTCCCAGATATTTGCCTCTTCACAATTCTATCTCGGAGTTCTCAGGACAGTTCCTTGGACTTCATGGTGGAGTTTCTGCTCTGACATGCACTGTCAAATGTGGGATCTTATGTAGAAAGGTGTTTCTTTCGAAATCAGGTCCAATCAATTGAATTGGCCACAGGTGGACTCCAATCAAGTTGTCGAGACATCTCAAGGATGATCAAAGGAAATTGGATGCACCTGAGCTCAATTTGGAGTGTCATAGCAAAGGGTTTGAATACTTGTTAATGCAAGACATTTTGGCTTTTCATTTTTGATTAATTTGTAAAAATCTCTAAAAATGTGTTTTCACCTTGTCATTATGGGATATTTTGTGTCGATCGGTGACAAAAAATTTCACGTTAATCCATTTAAACTTTGGTAGAAGACACAAAGTGACCACAGAGCGTCGAACCGAGAGAGATAACAGAGGTGATGCCAGATCATGTTCTCCCAGGTTAACAGCTTGTTGTTGAATTCTGTCAAGAAGGAGCAGAAGATGTTGGAGCAGCCGCCCCGATGTGACTACACCATTCCATGACTGGATTTGTGGTTGTCTTGTGCAAATGGAGCGAGGCATCAGGAGGGAAGTATCGGCAAGCTCGAGACAACTAGCCAAGTTGCTGGAAGGTTCTTTTGGCAATGCCAGAATGTACTTATCCCAACAAAGGTAAAAGGTGATGTCCAGACCAAGAAGACATGCTATTGAGTTCTTGTAATGGTGTTTGGTCCATAACCAGGTTATGAAAAGAGAGGGATCTTGACTTGGACACAGATAACAGGTTGGTTTTCTTTTGATTGATGCTGATGAACCAGTCTTTTCCCAATTTTCTGACATGCTCAAGGTCCCAATTTAGTTTGATGCTGGCTTGAAGGTGGAGTGATACAGGGTGGGAGCCGTGATAAGAGCCATTAGCGTAAATCACTTGTCGAGATGAAATCTTGTTGGGTAGGTAATTTATGTAAAGTAGAAATAAAGAATGCCCCAGCACAGAGCCCTGGGGGACACCTGCATTAATTGCTTGGACTGCAGAAGATTGACCCTCCTGCCACACAATAATTTGGTGATCGATGAAAAAGTCTGAGATTATTGCAAGCAAAGGCCCAGAGATACCATACGACTTCAGTTTGTAAATGAGATACTTATGCCAAACTTTATCATGAACCTTAGAGATGTCAAGGGCTACAAGTCTGGCCTCGCCACACCAGTGTAGTGCCTGGTTCACATGTTCAATTTTGAGGGAAAGAACAGAATCCATACTGCGCATCACTGAGGAGATTGCCGTATTCCAGGAAAGTACGAAGCCACTCGTTGATGAGGCATTAAAATACTTTGCTCATCATGGGAAGAAGGCTGATTGGCCTATAGTTGGGGATGGATCAAATTTCTCCCCCAGAGCCTTTAAATGCAGGTACAACTGAATCCAACTTCCAGCATCGTGGGAAAACTGAGTTTCATCAGCATAGGTTGTACAGTTTTGAGAGAATCGGTGACAATTCCGGCAAGCACCTCTTATGGATAATCGCAGAAATACGATCTGGTCCTGCAGCTTTTGAAATATCCAGCCCTGGATGACTTTTCCAATTTTCTGAGGAGTGATAATGGCAGTGGATATATTGATGTCGACACTGGAGGGACAAGTTAGCAGTGATTGATTTTGGTTATCAAGTGTGGAGTTTGGATTGAAATGCTCAGCAAAGAGGTTGATTTTGTCAGAGGGAGGGAAGGACTTCAGGACTATTGAAAAGGATGGACTCTTGATGGATTTTGGTTAATGACTGTTCGCAACGCTTCAAAAGTCTCTGGATCAATGGCATTCTGTTACAATAGCATTATGGAGAAAATGAAGTTGTCTTCAGCAATAATTTTCTTGCAGTGGTTAATAGCAAGCCATAAAAGATGAGCTTCACCAGGTCCAACTCTCGCCCCCCCCCCAACCAAATTTTTTGGCGTTTCTGGTAATCTCCTGCTTAAATCGGGAAGGTTGGTTGGCATTTTTTTTTTTAGAGGAGGGAGTGGGGGGGATTTTTTTTGGACATGCTTAAATGGAAGCAGTACAGTATTTCAGATTCTATATCATTCCAACCAGTATGTTGATAGTTGAAAAGATATGTAGAATCATAAACTTTAAGGTGTGAAGGTAGGTTGGCATTTTTTTTTTTTTAGAGGAGGGAGTGGGGGGGGATTTTTTTTGGACATGTTTAAATGGAAGCAGTACAGTATTTCAGGTTCTACATCATTCCAACCAGTTTGTTGATAGTTGAAAAGATATAAAGAATCATGAACTTTAAGGTGTCTGTTGTGAGATACAAAATTA
Source organism: Eptatretus burgeri (assembly GCF_056783735.1). Taxonomy (NCBI): domain Eukaryota; kingdom Metazoa; phylum Chordata; class Myxini; order Myxiniformes; family Myxinidae; genus Eptatretus; species Eptatretus burgeri. Next base: position 114,844,731 of record NC_140964.1, read on the forward strand.
TGGGTAAACTAGAACGGGCACTCATAGAGCGCATATCTTCGCCGCCACGACTTTTTTTGTTCGTGGTATGAGTGTGGGGAACTGGTTTCATATGAATGGTCTTATGACACAAACCACATATCTATAATGTCATGACCCCCCCCCCGACTTTCGGGGGCTACGGACTAAACAACAATCAACTTGCGTCGTTTTGGCGAGTCTTCACTCGCAAGCTCAGTGAATACAACGTTTCAACAAGAGAAGGTAATCTCGTTTGATGCTGGTTTCATGCAAATCAAATAAGAATTGACTGAGTTATGCCGAAAACCGCATATTTTTCAAGGGCGTGACCCCCCCCCCCGACATTTTACCCCAACCGGTGACATGTGTTATGACGTCATTGTGTCACAAGATTGGGCATTAAATTCTGAACATTTTGGTGCTGGGTTCATGTAAAGCGGACAAGAATTGACCGCGTTATGACAAAAACCGCATATTTTTCAAGGTCGTGACCCCCTGACCTTTGACCCCTAACCGGTAACAAGAGTATGGGCGTCATTGTGTCATATTGCATATCACAAGATGAGGCGTTGCATTCTGAACATTTTGGCGTAAGTTGCATGCAAATTGAATAAAAATTGACCGTGTTATCATAAAAAGACGATTTTGACCTTTTCGTGACCTTGACCTTGACCTTTGACCCGAACGATCCCAAAATCTAATCGAATGCTTCCTGGCTAATAACCAATCATCCCACCAAATTTCATGCAATTCGGTTTAAAACTTTTGAGTTATACGAATCACAAGATTACAAATAAATAAGTAAATAAATAAATAAATAAATAAATAAATAAATACACGCCGACCAAAACGTAACCTTTTGCAGAATGCGAAGG
>NC_140964.1:114853105-114868105 GCF_056783735.1 Eptatretus burgeri
TATGCTGACGACATATGTGCCATCGTACGCAATAGCGAGGAGACAACGAAGCTGGTGGACTGCTTGGACTATTATGGTTTAGCTTCTTCGGCTTCAATAAATTGGAACAAGTGCCAGGCACTGTGGATGGCCCATGCCTGTTCTTCCGGAACACCTCACCTGGTCCGACAACGGAATGAAGTGCCTTGGTGTTTTCTTCGGTGATGCAAAATCACAGGCAAATAATTGGGAGGGTCTCGTTGAAGCTCTTGAGCGAAAGCTGCTGAAATGGAATGGCTTACTGGCTCTGCTCTCTTACCGAAACCGAGTCCTGGTCATAAACAATTTAGCAGCATCCCTATAGTGACACAGAATTAGCCATACCGCCTCCTGAACATTTTCTGCTGAATATACAGAAGACCATAATAAACTTCTTCTGGAGTGGAAAACACTGGCTCTGTCCACCGATCCTGAACCTTCCCTTGGCGGAAGGTGGACAGGGTCTTGTGGACATTGTGGCCTTTGATGTCTCCTCAATCTGGTGGCTTCTCTATGGTCCGTTGGACTTATTTTGGAGGCCCACCGCCCTTCTTATCCTTCGTCAAGCTGGTATGCTTGACTATTAATCTGGCTTATTTTTAATGAATGTGAAATGTATTGATTTGTCCTTGCTTCCACCTTTTTAGAATAGCATTTTAAATGCTTGGCATGTTTTTTGGGGTTTGACTGTGATTGTCTTTCCACACCAAAGATATGTTTTTGAATGAACATCTTCTTTACAACTCTCTTTTCAAAAAAATAAGAACGGAGCGTTCTTTTATTGATCATTTTATCCAGAATGGTGTCCATTGCGTTTCCGATGTTATGATTGACAACAAGAGATGGTCGAGTGCTGTAGCACTCACAACCAAGGTTGGCATATGGTCCAGCCACATAATATCCATTTTATTATGTGAAGTACCTCATGTGTACCGCAGAGTTAAGGTATATTGGGAGAAAGCTCCTCATATTGGTGATGGCTGAACTGTTAGTGAATCAAATCATCACTTTCCTAATTTCGAACTTACCCCCACTGTCATGAATTCTGGTTCAGTTGTAAAATGTTTACCAAAAATACGTTTTGAAATCGCATCACAAGCAGCTCTGAAAAAAGTAATATATACCAGGCCTGCGTTAAAGCAATCCGACCCTTTTTTTATGAACTTGACAGTCAAGGAAGTAGCACAATTCCCTGCCAACCGAATTCCCCTTCCAACCTAGCTGGAAATCAATTACCATGTTCTCATCCCAAAGAAAACTGCTGACCTGTATTGGAGGTTGGCACATTGGGTATTACCTACCGACAAGCTCTTGAATATTTTTTATATCCTGAAATACCTGACCGTGGAACTCTCGAGACATTGTCACATGCTTATGTTGAATGTGTACGCTTGATTTCTTTGTGAAATGTGCTCCAAGCTTTCTTTGAACTTTACTTTAAAAAATTTTATTTTTGGCTTTGATTCCAAAACACATCCAATGGAAGTGTTTTTAGCCAATTTTCTCATTGCCACATTAAAGAAGTCTTTATTGCACAAGGAGAATGAAAACAGAATATTTCAGGGTGTGCAGATAACCATCCGGCTTTGTTTATGGGACTTGCATATATTTGCTCGTATTAAAATGGAATTTTCTTTCTACACAACCATAGACAAAATGCAGATCTTTAAAAGTATGTGGGCATTAAATAATGTACCTTGCACTGTTCAACATGGTTGTTTGATTTCAGATTGATCACTTTTTTAACACAATATGTAACTTTGGTGTTTTGAATATGTAACTTTTGTTTCTTAAAAAAAAAAAACAAAGTTTCTCCTTTGTCAAATGTTGTTTATACTTTTGTAATAAAAGGACATAAAAGTCAAAACTCTCTGTCCCTCACTGTCTGTCTGTCTGTCCCTCACTCTGTCTCTGTCTGTCTCTCACTCTGTCTCTGTCTGTCTCTCACTCTGTCTCTGTCTGTCTCTCACTCTGTCTCTGTCTGTCTCTCACTCTGTCTCTGTCTGTCTCTCACTCTGTCTCTGTCTGTCTCTCACTCTGTCTCTGTCTGTCTCTCACTCTGTCTCTGTCTGTCTCTCACTCTGTCTCTGTCTGTCTCTCACTCTGTCTCTGTCTGTCTCTCACTCTGTCTCTGTCTGTCTCTCACTCTGTCTCTGTCTGTCTCTCACTCTGTCTCTGTCTGTCTCTCACTCTGTCTCTGTCTGTCTCTCACTCTGTCTCTGTCTGTCTCTCACTCTGTCTCTGTCTGTCTCTCACTCTGTCTCTGTCTGTCTCTCACTCTGTCTCTGTCTGTCTCTCACTCTGTCTCTGTCTGCCTGCCTCTCACGCTGTATCTGTCTGTCTGTCTCTCACTCTGTCTCTGTCTGCCTGCCTCTCACGCTGTATCTGTCTGTCTGTCTCTCACTCTGTCTCTGTCTGTCTCTCACTCTGTCTCTGTCTGCCTGCCTCTCACGCTGTATCTGTCTGCCTGTCTCTCACTCTGTATCTGTTTGTCTGTCTCTCGCTCTGTCTCTGTCTGTCCCTCGCTCTGTCTCTGTCTGTCCCTCACTCTGTCTCTGTCTGTCCCTCACTCTGTCTCTGTCTGTCCCTCACTCTGTCTCTGTCTGTCTCTCACTCTGTCTCTGTCTGTCTCTCACTCTGTCTCTGTCTGTCTCTCACTCTGTCTCTCACTCTGTCTCTCACTCTGTCTCTCACTCTGTCTCTCACTCTGTCTCTCACTCTGTCTCTCACTCTGTCTCTCACTCTGTCTCTCACTCTGTCTCACTCTGTCTCTCACTCTGTCTCTCACTCTGTCTCTCACTCTGTCTCTCACTCTGTCTCTCACTCTGTCTCTCACTCTGTCTCTCACTCTGTCTCTCACTCTGTCTCTCACTCTGTCTCTCACTCTGTCTCTCACTCTGTCTCTCACTCTGTCTCTCACTCTGTCTCTCACTCTGTCTCTCACTCTGTCTCTCACTCTGTCTCTCACTCTGTCTCTCACTCTGTCTCTCACTCTGTCTCTCACTCTGTCTCTCACTCTGTCTCTCACTCTGTCTCTCACTCTGTCTCTCACTCTGTCTCTCACTCTGTCTCTCACTCTGTCTCTCACTCTGTCTCTCACTCTGTCTCTCACTCTGTCTCTCACTCTGTCTCTCACTCTGTCTCTCACTCTGTCTCTCACTCTGTCTCTCACTCTGTCTCTCACTCTGTCTCTCACTCTGTCTCTCACTCTGTCTCTCACTCTGTCTCTCACTCTGTCTCTCACTCTGTCTCTCACTCTGTCTCTCACTCTGTCTCTCACTCTGTCTCTCACTCTGTCTCTCACTCTGTCTCTCACTCTGTCTCTCACTCTGTCTCTCACTCTGTCTCTCACTCTGTCTCTCACTCTGTCTCTGTCTGTCTCTCACTCTGTCTCTCACTCTGTCTCTCACTCTGTCTCTCACTCTGTCTCTGTCTGTCTCTCACTCTGTCTCTCACTCTGTCTCTCACTCTGTCTCTCACTCTGTCTCTGTCTGTCTCTCACTCTGTCTCTGTCTGTCTCTCACTCTGTCTCTGTCTGTCTCTCACTCTGTCTCTGTCTGTCTCTCACTCTGTCTCTGTCTGTCTCTCACTCTGTCTCTGTCTGTCTCTCACTCTGTCTCTGTCTGTCTCTCACTCTGTCTCTCACTCTGTCTCTGTCTGTCTCTCACTCTGTCTCTGTCTGTCTCTCACTCTGTCTCTGTCTGTCTCTCACTCTGTCTCTGTCTGTCTCTCACTCTGTCTCTGTCTGTCTCTCACTCTGTCTCTGTCTGTCTGCCTCTCACGCTGTATCTGTCTGTCTGCCTCTCACGCTGTATCTGTCTGTCTGTCTCTCACTCTGTATCTGTCTGTCTGTCTCTCACTCTGTCTCTGTCTGTCCCTCACTCTGTCTCTGTCTGTCCCTCACTCTGTCTCTGTCTGTCCCTCACTCTGTCTCTGTCTGTCTCTCACTCTGTCTCTGTCTGTCTCTCACTCTGTCTCTGTCTGTCTCTCACTCTGTCTCTGTCTGTCTCTCACTCTGTCTCTGTCTGTCTCTCACTCTGTCTCTGTCTGTCTCTCACTCTGTCTCTGTCTGTCTCTCACTCTGTCTCTGTCTGTCTCTCACTCTGTCTCTGTCTGTCTCTCACTCTGTCTCTGTCTGTCTCTCACTCTGTCTCTCACTCTGTCTCTCACTCTGTCTCTCACTCTGTCTCTCACTCTGTCTCTCACTCTGTCTCACTCTGTCTCTCACTCTGTCTCTCACTCTGTCTCTCACTCTGTCTCTCACTCTGTCTCTCACTCTGTCTCTCACTCTGTCTCTCACTCTGTCTCTCACTCTGTCTCTCACTCTGTGTCTCTCTCTGTCTCTCACTCTGTCTCTCACTCTGTCTCTCACTCTGTCTCTCACTCTGTCTCTCACTCTGTCTCTCACTCTGTCTCTCACTCTGTCTCTCACTCTGTCTCTCACTCTGTCTCTCACTCTGTCTCTCACTCTGTCTCTCACTCTGTCTCTCACTCTGTCTCTCACTCTGTCTCTCACTCTGTCTCTCACTCTGTCTCTCACTCTGTCTCTCACTCTGTCTCTCACTCTGTCTCTCACTCTGTCTCTCACTCTGTCTCTCACTCTGTCTCTCACTCTGTCTCTCACTCTGTCTCTCACTCTGTCTCTCACTCTGTCTCTCACTCTGTCTCTCACTCTGTCTCTCACTCTGTCTCTCACTCTGTCTCTCACTCTGTCTCTCACTCTGTCTCTCACTCTGTCTCTCACTCTGTCTCTCACTCTGTCTCTCACTCTGTCTCTCACTCTGTCTCTCACTCTGTCTCTCACTCTGTCTCTCACTCTGTCTCTCACTCTGTCTCTCACTCTGTCTCTCACTCTGTCTCTCACTCTGTCTCTCACTCTGTCTCTCACTCTGTCTCTCACTCTGTCTCTCACTCTGTCTCTCACTCTGTCTCTCACTCTGTCTCTCACTCTGTCTCTCACTCTGTCTCTCACTCTGTCTCTCACTCTGTCTCTCACTCTGTCTCTGTCTGTCTCTCACTCTGTCTCTGTCTGTCTCTCACTCTGTCTCTGTCTGTCTCTCACTCTGTCTCTGTCTGTCTCTCACTCTGTCTCTGTCTGTCTCTCACTCTGTCTCTGTCTGTCTCTCACTCTGTCTCTGTCTGTCTCTCACTCTGTCTCTGTCTGTCTCTCACTCTGTCTCTGTCTGTCTCTCACTCTGTCTCTGTCTGTCTCTCACTCTGTCTCTGTCTGTCTCTCACTCTGTCTCTGTCTGTCTCTCACTCTGTCTCTGTCTGTCTCTCACTCTGTCTCTGTCTGTCTCTCACTCTGTCTCTGTCTGTCTCTCACTCTGTCTCTGTCTGTCTCTCACTCTGTCTCTGTCTGTCTCTCACTCTGTCTCTGTCTGTCTCTCACTCTGTCTCTGTCTGTCTCTCACTCTGTCTCTGTCTGTCTCTCACTCTGTCTCTGTCTGTCTCTCACTCTGTCTCTGTCTGTCTCTCACTCTGTCTCTGTCTGTCTCTCACTCTGTCTCTGTCTGTCTCTCACTCTGTCTCTGTCTGTCTCTCACTCTGTCTCTGTCTGTCTCTCACTCTGTCTCTGTCTGTCTCTCACTCTGTCTCTGTCTGTCTCTCACTCTGTCTCTGTCTGTCTCTCACTCTGTCTCTGTCTGTCTCTCACTCTGTCTCTGTCTGTCTCTCACTCTGTCTCTGTCTGTCTCTCACTCTGTCTCTGTCTGTCTCTCACTCTGTCTCTGTCTGTCTCTCACTCTGTCTCTGTCTGTCTCTCACTCTGTCTCTGTCTGTCTCTCACTCTGTCTCTGTCTGTCTCTCACTCTGTCTCTGTCTGTCTCTCACTCTGTCTCTGTCTGTCTCTCACTCTGTCTCTGTCTGTCTCTCACTCTGTCTCTGTCTGTCTCTCACTCTGTCTCTGTCTGTCTCTCACTCTGTCTCTGTCTGTCTCTCACTCTGTCTCTGTCTGTCTCTCACTCTGTCTCTGTCTGTCTCTCACTCTGTCTCTGTCTGTCTCTCACTCTGTCTCTGTCTGTCTCTCACTCTGTCTCTGTCTGTCTGCCTCTCACTCTGTCTCTGTCTGTCTGCCTCTCACTCTGTCTCTGTCTGTCTGCCTCTCACTCTGTCTCTGTCTGTCTGCCTCTCACGCTGTATCTGTCTGTCTGCCTCTCACGCTGTATCTGTCTGTCTGCCTCTCACGCTGTATCTGTCTGTCTGTCTCTCACTCTGTATCTGTCTGTCTGTCTCTCACTCTGTCTCTGTCTGTCCCTCACTCTGTCTCTGTCTGTCCCTCACTCTGTCTCTGTCTGTCCCTCACTCTGTCTCTGTCTGTCCCTCACTCTGTCTCTGTCTGTCCCTCACTCTGTCTCTGTCTGTCCCTCACTCTGTCTCTGTCTGTCTCTCACTCTGTCTCTGTCTGTCTCTCACTCTGTCTCTGTCTGTCTCTCACTCTGTCTCTGTCTGTCTCTCACTCTGTCTCACTCTGTCTCTCACTCTGTCTCTCACTCTGTCTCTCACTCTGTCTCTCACTCTGTCTCTCACTCTGTCTCTCACTCTGTCTCTCACTCTGTCTCTGTCTGTCTCTCACTCTGTCTCTGTCTGTCTCTCACTCTGTCTCTGTCTGTCTCTCACTCTGTCTCTGTCTGTCTCTCACTCTGTCTCTGTCTGTCTCTCACTCTGTCTCTGTCTGTCTCTCACTCTGTCTCTGTCTGTCTCTCACTCTGTCTCTGTCTGTCTCTCACTCTGTCTCTGTCTGTCTCTCACTCTGTCTCTGTCTGTCTCTCACTCTGTCTCTGTCTGTCTCTCACTCTGTCTCTGTCTGTCTCTCACTCTGTCTCTGTCTGTCTCTCACTCTGTCTCTGTCTGTCTCTCACTCTGTCTCTGTCTGTCTCTCACTCTGTCTCTGTCTGTCTCTCACTCTGTCTCTGTCTGTCTCTCACTCTGTCTCTGTCTGTCTCTCACTCTGTCTCTGTCTGTCTCTCACTCTGTCTCTGTCTGTCTCTCACTCTGTCTCTGTCTGTCTCTCACTCTGTCTCTCTGTCTGTCTCTCACTCTGTCTCTCTGTCTGTCTCTCACTCTGTCTCTCTGTCTGTCTCTCACTCTGTCTCTCTGTCTGTCTCTCACTCTGTCTCTCTGTCTGTCTCTCACTCTGTCTCTCTGTCTGTCTCTCACTCTGTCTCTCACTCTGTCTCTCACTCTGTCTCTCACTCTGTCTCTCACTCTGTCTCTCACTCTGTCTCTCACTCTGTCTCTCACTCTGTCTCTCACTCTGTCTCTCACTCTGTCTCTCACTCTGTCTCTCACTCTGTCTCTCACTCTGTCTCTCACTCTGTCTCTCACTCTGTCTCTCACTCTGTCTCTCACTCTGTCTCTCACTCTGTCTCTCACTCTGTCTCTCACTCTGTCTCTCACTCTGTCTCTCACTCTGTCTCTCACTCTGTTTCTCACTCTGTCTTCCACTCTGTCTCTCACTCTGTCTCTCACTCTGTCTCTCACTCTGTCTCTCACTCTGTCTCTCACTCTGTCTCTCACTCTGTCTCTCACTCTGTCTCTCACTCTGTCTCTCACTCTGTCTCTCACTCTGTCTCTCACTCTGTCTCTCACTCTGTCTCTCACTCTGTCTCTCACTCTGTCTCTCACTCTGTCTCTCACTCTGTCTCTCACTCTGTCTCTCACTCTGTCTCTCACTCTGTCTCTCACTCTGTCTCTCACTCTGTCTCTCACTCTGTCTCTCACTCTGTCTCTCACTCTGTCTCTCACTCTGTCTCTCACTCTGTCTCTCACTCTGTCTCTCACTCTGTCTCTCACTCTGTCTCTCACTCTGTCTCTCACTCTGTCTCTCACTCTGTCTCTCACTCTGTCTCTCACTCTGTCTCTCACTCTGTCTCTCACTCTGTCTCTCACTCTGTCTCTCACTCTGTCTCTCACTCTGTCTCTCACTCTGTCTCTCACTCTGTCTCTCACTCTGTCTCTCACTCTGTCTCTCACTCTGTCTCTCACTCTGTCTCTCACTCTGTCTCTCACTCTGTCTCTCACTCTGTCTCTCACTCTGTCTCTCACTCTGTCTCTCACTCTGTCTCTCACTCTGTCTCTCACTCTGTCTCTCACTCTGTCTCTCACTCTGTCTCTCACTCTGTCTCTCACTCTGTCTCTCACTCTGTCTCTCACTCTGTCTCTCTCACTCTGTCTCTCTCACTCTGTCTCTCTCACTCTGTCTCTCACTCTGTCTCTCACTCTGTCTCTCACTCTGTCTCTCACTCTGTCTCTCACTCTGTCTCTCACTCTGTCTCTCACTCTGTCTCTCACTCTGTCTCTCACTCTGTCTCTCACTCTGTCTCTCACTCTGTCTCTCACTCTGTCTCTCACTCTGTCTCTCACTCTGTCTCTCACTCTGTCTCTCACTCTGTCTCTCACTCTGTCTCTCACTCTGTCTCTCACTCTGTCTCTCACTCTGTCTCTCACTCTGTCTCTCACTCTGTCTCTCACTCTGTCTCTCACTCTGTCTCTCACTCTGTCTCTCACTCTGTCTCTCACTCTGTCTCTCACTCTGTCTCTCACTCTGTCTCTCACTCTGTCTCTCACTCTGTCTCTCACTCTGTCTCTCACTCTGTCTCTCACTCTGTCTCTCACTCTGTCTCTCACTCTGTCTCTCACTCTGTCTCTCACTCTGTCTCTCACTCTGTCTCTCACTCTGTCTCTCACTCTGTCTCTCACTCTGTCTCTCACTCTGTCTCTCACTCTGTCTCTCACTCTGTCTCTCACTCTGTCTCTCACTCTGTCTCTCACTCTGTCTCTCACTCTGTCTCTCACTCTGTCTCTCACTCTGTCTCTCACTCTGTCTCTCACTCTGTCTCTCACTCTGTCTCTCACTCTGTCTCTCACTCTGTCTCTCACTCTGTCTCTCACTCTGTCTCTCACTCTGTCTCTCACTCTGTCTCTCACTCTGTCTCTCACTCTGTCTCTCACTCTGTCTCTCACTCTGTCTCTCACTCTGTCTCTCACTCTGTCTCTCACTCTGTCTCTCACTCTGTCTCTCACTCTGTCTCTCACTCTGTCTCTCACTCTGTCTCTCACTCTGTCTCTCACTCTGTCTCTCACTCTGTCTCTCACTCTGTCTCTCACTCTGTCTCTCACTCTGTCTCTCACTCTGTCTCTCACTCTGTCTCTCACTCTGTCTCTCACTCTGTCTCTCACTCTGTCTCTCACTCTGTCTCTCACTCTGTCTCTCACTCTGTCTCTCACTCTGTCTCTCACTCTGTCTCTCACTCTGTCTCTCACTCTGTCTCTCACTCTGTCTCTCACTCTGTCTCTCACTCTGTCTCTCACTCTGTCTCTCACTCTGTCTCTCACTCTGTCTCTCACTCTGTCTCTCACTCTGTCTCTCACTCTGTCTCTCACTCTGTCTCTCACTCTGTCTCTCACTCTGTCTCTCACTCTGTCTCTCACTCTGTCTCTCACTCTGTCTCTCACTCTGTCTCTCACTCTGTCTCTCACTCTGTCTCTCACTCTGTCTCTCACTCTGTCTCTCACTCTGTCTCTCACTCTGTCTCTCACTCTGTCTCTCACTCTGTCTCTCACTCTGTCTCTCACTCTGTCTCTCACTCTGTCTCTCACTCTGTCTCTCACTCTGTCTCTCACTCTGTCTCTCACTCTGTCTCTCACTCTGTCTCTCACTCTGTCTCTCACTCTGTCTCTCACTCTGTCTCTCACTCTGTCTCTCACTCTGTCTCTCACTCTGTCTCTCACTCTGTCTCTCACTCTGTCTCTCACTCTGTCTCTCACTCTGTCTCTCACTCTGTCTCTGTCTGTCTCTCACTCTGTCTCTGTCTGTCTCTCACTCTGTCTCTGTCTGTCTCTCACTCTGTCTCTGTCTGTCTCTCACTCTGTCTCTGTCTGTCTCTCACTCTGTATCTGTTTGTCTCTCACTCTGTCTCTGTCTGTCTGCCTCTCTCATTGTTTGGCTTGGTCAGTTCTGCTCCAACAGGGCAGCTGCACATATGGAAACTTGGATTCAAGATTGTTTAGCTCAGTGTTACAACGATATTAACTCTTATTGTGTTACTGTCTTTATTGAGACCATGAGCCAATTTTTGTTTTGACCATGTGAATGCAGCTTTTACCCCGTTTTAATCCGAGCTTCTCATTGGCAGCCAGGGAGCTACCAGTCACTTGTGATCTATGTTTTGGCAACCCCTGCTTTCAATGTACATGTTTACCTTGCATGACAATACTCTGGAGTTGCTGCTCATGTTGCGATTAGATAGGGTAATGGGGAGGTGTGGAGGGGGGGGGGGGTCCCTGGCTGGTTTAATTTCCACATCCTCTCACCCCCCCCCCCCCAATCAAAATATTTTGTATTAATGGTGATTGAATTTGTGAAATTTTAACATCTGACATTTGTAAACCTGGTGTTGGCTTAACGGTTGGGTGGCTCGCTGAAAATCCTGGGGTCTTGAGATCAAGCCCCTGTCGTGCCGTTGAATTAACACCCGATTGGGTTGACTCAGCTTGTCATCCTTCTGATGTTGGCAAAATTGGTACCGGTGTACTGGTAACGGGCATTGCATCAGCGGCACAGCTGCGCCCCCAGCCATTAATGCGACTCCCAGCCTTGTGCTGCACACGAAGAAGGGAGTCTGACATTTAAAAATGATAAATGTATGCTGCATCATTTTTCAGCATGGACTGATTCTAAAAATCTTGCTCTCACTGCACAAACAGTAAAAGATCAGCATGATATCGTGGTTAACATGATAAAAAAAAAATTACAATGGAGTTTGGTTTCACTCGATCGGGCTCATGCTGTGAGTCTGTAAAAGTGAATCAGATCGAATTCTACTTATCTGTTATAAGCATTTCACAAAACTGTATGTGATGAAGCACAAAAAATGAACCAATGAAAATCGGCGACATCATTGTCATTACGTTGCCATATTTTGATCCAACGTTAAAAAATAATACATCTGTTATTATCCTGTCAAACTTTGATTGATTGAAGTGGAAGTAAGTTTTGAGGTTGTCCATGTCAAGCTTAAATAGTTCCAAGATCAAGATTATTTTTTTAATTTTTTATTTTTTTTTCAGTGTGAAATATATTAACTGCAGTACTTACAGAAAGTCTACAACCCCTTTCAAAATTTTCACCTTTTGTTGCCTTATGGCTTATACTCTGGAATTATATTGCAATCAATTGGACTTTTTCCACCTTTTATTTACACATCATAACCCACAACTTCAAAGTGAAAAACAAATTTCAGAAAATTAATGAAAAATACAAAACTGGAATATCTTGGTTGGATAAGTGTTCATCTCCCTTGTCCAATAATAGCAATTGTAAATCAGCTCAGATGTAACCAGTCGTCTTCAAAATCACACACCAAGTTAATTGGCCTCCACCTTTTAAATTGTCATGATTCTGATTATTTCAGAATAAAATCAGCTGTTCCTATAGGTTTCCTATGCTCGGTAGTGCATTTCACAACAAAGACTCAACCACTCAACCATGAGCACCATGGAGCTTTCAAATGACTTCCGAGATAAAGTTGTGGAAAGGCACAGATCAAGGAATGGGTATCGTTACGGTTGTGGGGGTAGATGGAGGAATTTACTTGGGAATTTAACATTGTGTTGAGTTGCTTGGTCCATGGACGAGTAGAAAGCATCTCTGTAACTAAGTTAGGGAACCTGTGAGCTAAAGCGTTACGTGTCACCACACGAGGGGTGGTGCGGTTTTAATTAGCCGAGGGAGTAAGTATAAGTACCCCAGTATGTTAATTTCCTCTGTGATGTTTTTTTTTGCCCTTCTGTTTTTGTATTTCAAGCCAGGCAATAAAGGTGAAAAATACGTCCTTAAAACCACAACAAATGATCAGAAAGCCCCACTTTTCCAGGTTTGGAGCGAGCAGGCCACACCCCTGAGGGGAAGCGATAGAGAGAAAGAAGGAGCACAGGGGAGTGGTGTAGGTGGCGGATCTTGAGAGATCGGTGTGATCGAGGTCAAGGGCAGGCAGATGGCACATTGTGGAAGGCTTCGACTGCATAGGACTGGAGATCGGCAGAGCGCAGACACGAGGTCAGTGTGAGGGAACGCACAAGGCAGGTGGTGCTTTTCAAGAGGATTGGAGTTGGCTTGCACACTTTTGGAATTCGCGGATTGCCTGCCGTACGTCTGCCCTGCTCTGAGAGAAGCGCCTCTTCTAGTTCGACAAGGATCAGCTCTGGGCTGAGCTGAGTCCAAATATACTTGAAAAGGAGTTTTTCTTTTTATTTTGTATCCCTGTTTTCCATATTTGAGTCTGTGTGTGATGTCTCGACTGTAGGATTTATTTATTTCACATTATTATTGTCATTTCCTTTTCAATCATCGTCTTGTAAATATTTGTGTATGTTCATTTTGAAGAAACTGTATTCGTGTAATTGTAGTTAGTTCGAGGACAAACCCTCTTGTGCTGACCTGGTGCAGTGCTCCTCTGCCCATCTGCCATTGCCTTCCGCCATGCCCTTCGAGCACGTGTTGAAATCTCCGAGGATCAACGTGTCCACCTCCTCTAAATTAGGAACCGCTCGGCTGTCCGGGGGCTGTCAGTGTTAACTGCCTGGCACCACAATTTGGGTCGGGGTTGGGGCGGGGGGGGGGGGGTGGTTACTTGGGTCGGCCATCCCCATGACAGTGTAAAAAAAAAAATATTTCAAAGGATTTGACTATTCCTTGGAGCACAGTCAAGACAATCATTAAGAAGTGGAAGGCGTATGGTACCACCAAGACCCTGCCAAGATCAGGCCGTCCCTCCAAACTGGATGACCAATCAAGGAGGAAACTGATCAGAGAGGCCACCAAGAAGCCAATACCAACTTAAAATAAGCGACATGCCTTTTATGGCAAAGACTAATCACTGTGTGCATCGAACAACAATATCCCAAGCACTCCACAAGTCTGGCCTGTATGCTATGGCAAGAAGAAGAGACATTACTCAAAAAGCTGACCTTGAGTCCCGTTTGAGGTATGCAAAAAAACATTCTAGAGATTCTTAAGTCATGTGGCAAAAGATTTTGTGGGCTGACGAAACCAAGATGTATCTTTTTGGCCTAAATGCAAAATGTTACGTTTGGTGCAAACCCAACACAACACATCACCCAAAGAACACTGTCCCTACTGTGAAGCATGGTGGTGGCAGCAACATGTTATGGTGATGTTTCTCATCAGCAGGGACTGTGGCACTTGTCAGGATTGAAGGGAAAATGGATGAAGCAAAATAGAGAAATATCCGAGAGAAAAACCTGCTGCCCTCTGCAAGAAAGCTGAAATTGGGATGGAAGTTCACCTTTCGGTTGAACCGGTTGAACCGGTTGAAACGGTGTAAAGCTCTAGGGATCTGTGAATCCATGCTGAACTTCTCAAGGCTGGTGGAAATGCTGCATTTGTGTCGTTGCATGCAGTTCTGTGCTCTGCCTGGAACACAGGCATCATCCCAACTGACTGGAAGAGAGGCCTTGTTTGTCCCTCTTTGGAAAGTGAAGGGTGATCGCCAAGACTGCAACAACTATCGATGGGTGACGCTGCTCTTAGTGCCGGGCAAGGTCTTTGCTCGGATCATTCTTGATAGGGTTCGCCACCATCTGAGCACCAGCGTCCAGGGCAGTCAGGCTTTACACCAAAGAGGTCAACGATTGACCGTATCCTTGCTCTTCGGGTCCTCACCAAACGCAGACGAGAGTTTTGGCAGGTGCTGCTTGCAGCCTTTGTTGATCGCTGTAAAGCGTTTCATTCAGTGAATTGGGATGCCCTCTGTAGGATTCTTGGTTTTCGTGGGGTGCCACCAAAACTGATCGATCTGATGTCTGAACTCTACTCTGGTACTGAGAGTGCTGTGAGATGTGGTGTGAGATTGATAGGTTCGCCACCATCTGAGCACCAGCGTCCAGGGCAGTCAGGCTTTTACACCAAAGAGGTCAACGATTGACCGTAGCCTTGCTCTTCGGGTGCTCATCAAACGCATGTGGTGTGAGATGTGTGAGATGTGGTGTGAGATTGATAGGGTTCACCACCATCTGAGCACCAGCGTCCAGAGCAGTCAGGCTTTACACCAAAGAGGTCAACAATTGACCATATCCTTGCTCTTCGGGTCCTCACCGAACGCAGACGAGAGTTTTGGCAGGTGCTGCTTGCAGCCTATGTTGATCGCTGTAAAGCATTTGATTCCGTGAATTGGGATGCCCTCTGGAGGATTCTTGGTCCTCATGGGGTGCCACCAAAACTGATTGATCTGATGTCTGAACTCTACTCTGGAACTGAGAGTGCTGTGAGATGTGGTGGTACCATCTCTGACTTATTTCCAGTTGTTATTGGAGTCCGTCAGGGTGTGTACTGACCCCCACACTTTTCATCTCTTGTATGGACTGGATTATTGGGTGGATGTCAGAGAGATCAAGCTGTGGTGCATCATTTGAGAATGTCAAGATCTCTGATCTTGATTTTGCAGATGATACAGTCATCATTGCGGAGACTTTAGATATCCTTTTGGAAGCGCTCGAGGTGCTGAATGAGAGTCGGAGCCGCTGGGATTTCGTGTTTCCTGTGTCAAAACTAAGATCCCGGTATTCTATGACATCTTTCATGCTGCTGTCCTGTCTGTGCCTGTTTGTGGTGAGGATGTTGAGGTCATGGAGAGATTCACTTACCTTGCCAGTGATACTCATGTCTCTGCTGGCAGTGAGTCAAAGGTCAATAGACGTCTGCGTCGGGCCTGGGGAGTCATGGCTTCACTCGATAATTGGGTGTGACGCTGCTGGTACCTGTGCGGGAGGACAAAAGTCCGAGTCTTCAGGTCCTTGGTGCTTCCAGTCTTGCTCTATGGATGTGAGACTTAGACTCTGACCAAGGATCTGAGACGGGCACTTAATTCCTTTGGTATCAGGTCTCTTCGGAGAATCCTTGTCTATCACTGGTCGAACTTTGTGTCCAACGAGCGGTTGCTGAGAGAGATTTTTTTCCACCCG
>NC_140964.1:114890605-114905605 GCF_056783735.1 Eptatretus burgeri
TCCCGCCCTTACGATCACTATCCTTATCCTCCCGAAATTTTGATATTTTTGCACTGTTCACTAATCAGAATGTACTAGTATGAGAATTGAATGAAAAGCATCGTCTGCTACGTATAGCATGTGGTAACTCCATAACGTTCGCTGCTACCAAATTGTACGTAAAAAATTGCAAATTCAAATGAGGAGCAGCGAAACATTGGGTCTGGATCTCGCTTATGCGATCATGCACTGAGATTTAGTGCATGCGGTTTGTGTGCAATACAGTGCATGCGGTATGTATGCACAGTGTATATGCATGCGATACGCTCACTGCATGCAGCTGGGCCCCGTACCAGCCCGGCGGTCGCGACCACCGTGCGGTGTTTAATTTAACAGCCGCTACAGTTCTACGAGTCGCGCTGCAGCTGTGGAACATCGACTTCGAAGTTACCGATGCTTCAAGCCCTCGATGTTGATTACGAAATGGCAGAAAAGAAGCTTACGAAGACCAAGAAATGGTCTCAGAAGTACAAGACCGAATACAGTCTCCAATACCCGTGTATTCGAAAGTCTGAAAGAGGAATTCATCATGCGTATTGTACAGTATGCAGCGTTGATATTTCAGTTGAGCACGGAGGTCGCGATGATATTCGGAAGTACGTTGGAAGCAAACGGCACACAGACATTGCAAAGGAGAGATCTTCGAGCACGAGTACCGGTACACTTCTGAATTATTTCACCAAACAAGGGACAAGCGAGGAAGAGGATGTTACCCGAGCGGAACTTCTCTTTAGTGGATTTATTGTGGAACATAACTTGCCCATATCAGTCTCAGATCATGCTGGACCTCAATTTCAAAAGATGTTTCCAGATTCAAAAGTTGCTTCAAAGTATGGATGTGCAAGAACAAAAACTTGCAAGATGTGCAAGATGTGCAAGAACAAAAAAAAAAAAAAAAAAAAAAAAAAAAAAACAAGAACAAAAAGCAAGAAAAAAAAAAAGAAAAAAAAAAGAAAAAAAAAAAGAACAAGAACAAAGAAGAAAAAAAGAACACTGGTCAACAATTTTTTACTTTCTGAATGTTGTCTAGATTTCTACAAGTGAATTAGGGTATTCTGGCACTGCTGAATCAGGAAATGGCATCCGTTTCTCTCCATCAGGTCAGGTTTTTGTGCTAAGTTGATTTGAAAAAAATCAGATCTTGTGACAAAATCAATTACATTTTTGTGGCATTATCAGCTGATTTTTGTCAACACATATCATCCTAAACATGTTTTTAAGAAAAAAATGTTTTGCCAACAACATTTATTGATTACATGATAGAAACATCGATTACTGTCATCTGAATGGTGGGCATTGATAAAGGTAAGTACAAGTAAATTGCATGTTGCGTCACCACTGTTCAAACTTCAGGGCTTGAACTTCCGTTTCTTCGAACTCCTGGAATGTTCAGCGGCAGGGAGGTCTCTCTTCAGATTCCAACAGTAGTCAGCCATCATGACTGCGTCCCAGCGACCCTGATACCTGGTCTCCATCTCCTTCATGTCCTGATGGAATCTCTCCCCCTGCTCGTCACTCATTGAACCCAGGTTCTCAGGAAACCGGTTCATATGTGAAAATAGGTAGTGCATCTTGATGCTCATGTTGCAGCCCAGGTTTCTGAAAGCAGTCAGCATGTTGTTGACAAGTTCTGCGTAGTTTCTGGCCTTATTGTTGCCAAGAAAGTTCTTCACTACCAAAACAAATGTCTTCCACGCTTCCAGTTCCACTTCATTCATTGAGTTTTTGAACTCTGGATCTCTGATGAGCTGACGGATCTGAGAACCATCAAAGATGCCAACTTTCAACTTCTCCATGGTCAATCCTGGAAAAGCCTGGCACAAGTAAGTGAAGCAGTCACCATCTTTGTCCAGAGCCTTGGTGAACTGCTTGATTAAGCCGAGCTTGATGTGCAGCGGTGGGAAGAGTATTCTGTCTCTGTCCACCAGAGGGTCGTTGATGACGTTCCTTTCTTTGCATGGCACCAATTCCTCCCGCACAGGCCAGTCCTTCTTCGTGTAATGCTGAGCACGGTCCCTACTATCCCACATGCACAGAAAACATGGGTACTTGGTGAAGGCAGACTGTTGTCCCAACAAAAAGTTCACCATCTTCAGGTCAACACAAATAAACCACTTATGCTGATCATAACCAATTTTCTCCAGCACGTACTTCACCGCTTCATACTTCTCCTTCAGTGTAGTCGAGTGAGCGATGGGTACAGAGGCAAACTGGTTGCCGTTGTGTAGCAGAACACATTTCAGTGATCGCTTGCTGCTGTCAATGAACAGTCTCCAATCTTTGGGTTCGTACTGTGGCACTCCAAGCTTGAGCAGAAGCGCATGTCATAAATTGGCGCATGTAGGTATTGTACATTCTTCAGAGTTCGTTATTTCAAGAAATACAACTTTTTGTATCACATTATTACAAAATCTGCCCCATTAACTTTAGTTTTGATCCACGAACTTTATGCTTTGCCTCACCAATTTTTGGAAGATTTTGAGGTTTTATGACTTCAAACTGATCCCTTTTCGACATAATCACCTAGAACTATCGTACCTGAATACTTCTTGTCATTAAAATAATTATTTCCAATTAAAACAATTATTTGACATGACATTTTACCCCACCAACTTCTTCTAAAATGCTCCACACATGCGTACATGTGAACAAAAATGTAAAAAACGACATGTGGCCATATCTCAAAAACTTGACCTGATTGAACAAAACTAATGTGAGTTTTGGATTCAGCGCATCAGATTCGTCCTAAATCAGCTTAAAAATGCAGACAACAAATTTGTTGTTGACCAGTGTAATTGGTGAGTTGTCAAATGTTACTGCTTCATCTATTGCCGATATTGCTAGACTAGCTCCATTTAGCCTAGCTACAGACGGTAGCAATGACAGTGGTGAGGCCCAGCTATATCCTGTCCTGATTTCGTACTATGACAACAGTGCTGGGATTGTGAAGCAAGGTTTGCTAAGTTTGCCTGCGTGCAAACAAGATTCCACTGGAGAAAACATTTTCAAACTGCTTGATCATGAGTTCAGTGACAGGAAAATTCCGTGGGGAAATTGTGTTTCCTTTTGTGCTGATAATGCCTCTGTCATGGTGGGCAAGCACAAAGGAGTCGCTGCTTATATCCACAAACAAAATCCAGAGTGCAACATCATGGGATGCCCTTGCCATATGATGCACAATACGGCCAAGAAGGCGGCTCAGGCCTTACCCATTGAATTAGATGACTTTCTCATCGATATTTACTACTACTTGGACAAAAGTAGTAAACGCGTCAAAGGAGTGAAAGCACTGCAAGAACTCTGTGATGCCCCGACACAAGATTCTGAAGCATGTCGCAACAAGGTGGCTGTCCCTTGGTCAGTGCCTAGACAGGCTGATTGAACAGTGGGAGCCACTTCGCCTCTTCTTCAAAGAAGAAGTACGAAGAAAAATGGAACCAACTGTAGCCAAGACTCTAACAACGAGCAAGAAGGACGGCACTGTATCTACTGCCAGTACTGGCACTGCAGGATCAAGCACTCGTGGAGCAGCATTCACCACTACCACTGCAGTATCTGCTGCGAAGAAGACAGCAGGGACAGCACCAAAACCAATGCTGAGAGCAGGTAGCATCACCGGCCCTTCATCACGTTCATCTACAAAGTAGATTCCTTCAGAGTCGAGAAAGACTGTGATAGTCCCATCTACAGGCAAAGAAGGACCCAAGTTAAGTTCTGCTTTTGCCAAATCACTTGATAGAAGCTCAGCAAAACCTTCGAATCAGAGGTCTTCTTCCTTGGCTGCACCTACCTCAAGCTCTCTCCTCAAACGTAAAATTGGATCTGGTACTACGAGTCTGACCTCTTCTGCTGGCAGTAAACGCAAGTGTGATCGCCCTGCGGCTAAGTGTACTACGAGTTCTACAACTAAAAGCGCATCTTCCTCAAACACTGTGCAGGAATCTAGAGAAAAACGTGTCAACAGGATGTTCTTGTCTCCACAAACAAAACTCTATTGTTTCTTCCTTCGATATGCTAACAAGCTTTTTGAGAAGGGGAATCTTCTGCTCCAAAGAGACGAACCCTGTATTCATCTCCTGCACGGAGAATTGAATGGTCTTCTGAAAGATATCTTCGTGTGGTTTTTGAAACCATCGGTGTCATCGGTTGCTCTGGTAAATGTACCCTTCTCTGACAGAAATCATCAGAAGAATGATGAGGACCTCATGATTGGGAACGATGCCAAACTGTATATAAGGGAACAAAGGAGTCTCAAGAAATCCACCTTCACTCTGAGTGAGTCAGACATCCAAGGTTTCTTCAGTGCAGTTCGCTCATATTATGTGAAAGCCTGCAATTACATCTTCAAAACCTGGCCGCTAGATGATGAATTAGCCAAGCATGCTCAGGTGCTGGATGTTAAGCTACACCAAGAAGTGGGGTTTGACTGTGTGGAGTTTTTCATCAAGAAATTCCCGTCTGTTCAGTGGCGGTGATAGTGACATAGACAGTCTTGAGAGTGAATTCGCTCACTACCAGGCAGACGCCTCCATAGCTACAATTGCTACTGAGACAGTGAGAGTGGATGAGCAGTGGCATCGGATTTCACAGCTCACAGATCCCTGCACTGGTGCCAAGAAGTATCCTAATTTGAGCAAAGTGATGAAGGGAATCTTGGTCATTCCTCATTCGAACGCATCATGTGAGCGGGCACTCAGTCTTGTACGGAAGAATCATACTGAATTTCGTCCCAATTTGAGTGTCAAAACCCTGGAAGCTCTCTTAATTGAAAAACTAGCTCATAACACCCCTTGCTACCAGAGAGAATACAGCAAAGACATAATCAGAAGGGCTAAAAGAGCCACACAGCTGTCACTCAGCAAAGCTGCCATGGAAAAAGCAAGCAGCAGTAGTACCAGCCAGTAAGGGAAGAAAAATATTGCTTCTTTTGTGCTTTTTGTTAATCTTTGATTGTCCCCTAACTTACTAATATTAACATACATGTAACATTAAAAAGTGCACAATTTTCCCCTTTTTTTGTTCAAAAAGTGGGAATTCTTAACATGTTAAATGCTCCAAAATAGGGCTCAGAGGGCACTAGAGAGCATCTAGAACCCCAGAGCTTCCAGGGCCCGCCTTAGGGCCCTGGACCCCGCCGCAAGGGTCGAGCGCTCCGCGCTCGAGATGTGCGCTTCGCGCACATTATTTGGTGTCGGTTGAAAATCCTCCCTAATTCTGATTTCCAAAAGTTGGCATCTCTGAAGATGATCCCGACTCCATCTAAGGCAGCAGTACAATCATAAATTGTTACGTTACAAACATTTGTATCATATCATATATGGGACCCCTGATTTCGGAATAAAATGGGGTGACCCCTAAATATTGTTTTCTTGAAGAACAATTTTGTGTGCTCTTTAGTTATATATGAAGGCATAAAAATAGCCTTGTGGAGAGAGGAAATGTGTTCATTATTTTTTTCTGGACCACCCTAATATACAGTCATGCGCCGCATAACGATGGTTCGGTCAACGACGGACCGCATATACGACGGTGGTCCCACAAGATTATAATGGAACTAAAAATTCCTATTGCCGAGTGATGTCGTAACCGTCGTTACGTTGCCAGTCGTATAAAAGTACAGTGTAGCACATACAATTATGTACAGTACATAATACTTGATAATGAAAATAAACAACTAGTGTAGCCCCATTATAACGTGATCATTGAGGTCCAGAAAATGTCATCGTGAAAAAAGCGGGGGGGGGGGGGTCGCGTCACATTGGGATTCAAGAAAAACAGCCTTCAAACTGACCCAATGTTGACCGAACATCCTAAAACACCCCTATTTTTGCCCTATTTGACCCGTTTTTTGCATGTTTACCTTTTGGCAAGTAAATTACCTTTAATTTTAAGAATTCCGCGAATAAATTGTTGTTGTTACGGAAGGATTTAAAACAAATTAATTTTAAGTAAAAGGTTTTTATGTTGTTAAAACATTTGCACTGTTCTGAAAATATATCACACAACTGACAGGTGCTTGTTTCTTCATTTATAAATTATAACATCGATGCAATGATTATTTATAAAATCCAAACGCGATTTATTCACCGTTTTACAATCAATGCGAGAGGAGATTGTAAGCAGCCGCTAACAACACATATAGCCGTCATAAACTGCACAAAGGTACAACTAACGCGTCTTCTGTCGATCTTTGGTGTGTGTTACAATTGCTTACAGTATTCAGTACAGTAAAATGCTGTGCAGGTTTGTAGCCGAGGAGCAATAGGCTATACCACATAGCCTAGATGTGCAGTAGGCTATACCATCGAGGTTTGTATAAGTGCACTTGATGATGTTCGCACAATGACGAAATCGCTTAACGACACATTTCTCAGAACGTTTCCCGTCGGTAAGTGTCGCATGACGAAACATATTGTTACGGCTGTGGAAATTCGCAAACCACCATTCAGGGCCCGTAGGAGAGATATCTCTAAGTACTTGTGCAGTTAGCCCCAAACCCGTTGTATAGAGGGAATTTATGTGATTCATTCGGGCTGCGACGCTTTGAGATTCCCGTTTTTCTGTTGAATCTTTATTTTGAACCAACCAGGTCTCAACCGCCATCACACAACAACCACCTTAACCACCACGCCAGCCATCGTCACCAACTACAACCACGCTGCAACCCTCAGACAACAACAACAACACCAACAGCCACGACCTTTTCCTTCACAACTCAATCCCGCAAACATCGCATCACCGTCATTCCCAAACGGCACCATAACCATCAAACCACCACCGATAAACCCTCCACCACCATCACCTCTCTCCTTCTCCAGCCATTCCCTCACCACTTGTGAACACTGAGCGTCGGGCTGTCTTGAGCTCGTTCAGCGATACGCACCACGCCACTAACGCAGGTGGCGGCCTTTCCGAGGGAGAATTCGGATCGAGAACGCGACACGCCCACTTCTGATCCGTCCAATTAGCAAGCGCGGAGCGGCTTGGCCCCGCCTCCAGGCGCGGAGCGGCTTGGCCCCGCCTCCGGGCACGTCTGTGTGAAATCGATATATGCAAATTCTATGATCAGGGGAGGTTTACGCCCACTTTTCCTCCGTCCAATTGGTGAGTGTGGCTCCGCCCCCGAGGTCATCCTGATCCGGATATTTGCATAATGTTTTCTCCCGCCGGCCTATAAAACGGCGAGCGCAAGGCGAATCGTGGCAGAGTGTGGCAGTAGCAGTGTGTGTCGGCAGGGCAGAGAGTGGAGTCGGGTGGCGAAGTCATCGGTGTGGCAGCGAGTTGGGTTCTGCAGTCGGCTGAGGAGAGTTGCGGGAAGAGGCAAAGGAGCTCGGGTTCGAGGCGAGAAGGAGGGCGGTCGGCGACGAGGTCGCGATGTGAGATTGCTCGTCGCGGGACCCAAGCCAGCCAGCCAGCCATTCTCCTCCCCCAGGACATCAACAATTCCCCCTTTCTCCCGCGCTGAGATAGTGCAAAAAGTGCGCCCCGTTCCCACCCCACTCCAAACGTCGTGCCAACGAAACCCGCCAAGGAGCACGGAGTCGGGGCACAGCCACGCGGCCACATCTGCGGCTCGTCCGCCAACGCGTCACTAGGACGCGGGTAGGACCCCACCCCCGGTCTCGCGGACCTGGCCCCTCCTCCAGGTCACGCACACATATTGGCCTCCAGGCCTGTCTGCCCCCTTGTCTATGAGGGTGGCTTCTTTCCTTTGCTTTTGAGTAAATGTGTGTTGGCGCCGTCTGGAAAGTAGAACTGTATAAGTGTTGCCGTGTGTACGCGTATTCGGTAGTAGATCTGTGACATTGTTTCTTTTGTTTTAAATGCTATATGTGCATTTTGACTGTTTGACTGTATATGTGTGCTTTCCGTGTGTCGCGTAATAAATGTGCATTGTGTGAACTGTTTTCCCGTTTCGCTTCGTCTTTTCTTTATTGACCCTCCATCCTGCTTCACGTAAAGGGTTCGTAGTGGGCTTAATATGCCCGGTAATTAATCTGAACCATCCAGGTCGGCGATAACACCGCTCGGTTATCCAGATAGCACGGAACGGGCCGCCAAAGCGGCTCGTGTCCGGAGTCGACCTGCGGCGAGGTGCGATCGCCCGGTCGACCATTCGCGCAGGTACTTAGGTAGATCGAATTTGGCGAGCGACCCTATCCTGCGTGGGTGGGCAATTGGCACGATCGTGGTGAGGTTAAACCCCCACCCGTGACAAGCTCCCGGCGTTGGTCCGAGAGGGTCACGACTGAATTGTCCGTTCCGGTGGGCGAGGCGGCCGCCATTCGAGTCGAGCGGCCGATCGCATGCCGGCAGGCACGAATTCGCAACTATATATATATATATATATATATATATATATATATATATATATATCTATATGATATATATGGATATATATATATCTATATGATATATATGGATATATATATATATATATATATACATATATATATATATATATACATATATCTATCTCTATATATATATATATGTATATATATATATATGTATATGTATATATATATATATATAGATAGATATATGTGTGTGTGTGTGTGTGTATATATATATATATATATATATATATATATATATATATATATATATATATATATATATATATATATATATATATATATATATATATCATATAGAGATCAGTTGAAACCTATCTCCAGAAAAATGATTTGATGCATGCTCACAGAGCCTTAACATTGCTTCGGTTGGAGGTTTTATGTTGCGACTTGACTTGTCCTTTGCAACAAGAGGTTTATGGCTGTCTCTTTTTCCAGACAGCAAAGCTCGACCTGGCGATGGGCAGAAGAACGAGCATCCATTGCAAGCCGCTGGACCTGGTTGCAGGCCCAAGTGTCAGACTTGGAGTACAAGATCCGTCAGCACAATGAACTCTACCGACAGCTCCGCAACAACAAGGCAAGCCAGGCTCAGTTGCGAATGTGTTACTTCAGCCAATAGAAGCTGTCAAGCTGATTGTCACCTTGTTTATTTGAAGATGTTTTGGTTGAACTGTCATTTTGCACACTAAACTTTTGTGTACTTTGACATTTAGTTTTTTCTTTCTTCATTTTTGTGGCTCTTTGTTTTGATTGTACTTCTTTTTATGCCTGTGCTGACAAAGTTGCTTGAGGAATTATGTTTTGGGATAGTCCTTCCATACTTACGTATGTATGTCCGTCCGTGCTCATTTTCTCTGCTTTCTCTGCAACCACTTCTCCGATTGACACAAAATTTTCACGTGTAGAATGTTTTGATGATAATTATGATGTTATGTGTCACATTGTGTGGCAGTCATGTTGTAAAAAAGGAAAAACTTTGGACCTCTATCTCTGAAACCACTTCATTGGAAAAATTGAAATTTACCACATGTGAAGTGCTCCCTTTGGAAAATGAGTGGGGTTGTTTCTTTTTTTTGAATGATGTCATAGGTGGCTTTGTTATGACATCATTTTTTGCAAACGTCAAACACCTTATCCTGTCGGTATGAAAAATTTTAAGGGTCATCTCAGGCGAAATTGTATGGGGGAGGGGGGAATTTGTTGATGTCAGCAGTCACATGGTTCAGCAGCCATATTTTTTTTAACATAAAAACCTTCAAAAATCTCAAACGACTGAACTGATCGAGGCGAAGCTTTACAGGTATGATTGCCTATCCATGAGGAACAAAAAGCTCTCCATTCTATGATGTCATAGGTCACATGGTTTGGCATCTCTGAATTTTGAAGAATGAACCTTTAAAAACCTTCTTCTCCACAATGGCTTCAAAGATAGAGGGAAAACTTCACCCAAATGTTGCCCAAGCCTTGAGGATACCAGGGTGTTCACGAATAATGAATCGGTCACATGGTTTGGCAGCCATATTGGATCACATGAACATCTTAAAAATATTTCTTGAACTGCTTCATCAATTGATGTGAAACATCACAATTATGATGTGGTTGTCATGGGGAATCTATGTTTTAAATTTCAACCTGATCGGACGCATGGTCTGGTCGCCAGAATTATTTAATATTTTGAATCTGGGTCCAGGGATTTTAATCAAAACTTGGTACAAGTATGTAAAATGATGTAATAATGTGGGCAGAGGCATATCTGGTGACGTCGTGACGCTGAAGAGTGCTCTGCTATTTTTTTTATTTTTTTTTAATCTCCCTTGCTTTCACTTTTTCAAATTATTTGACTCGCTGTCCATGTGCCATCATGAATCTTTTCATCAAAAACTTTCTCTTACACAATCTGTTACCTCATGAACCCTTTCAAGACCAAGGGACACATGTGTTCCGAAACTTTAAAGTGGTGTATAATCTTTCTAACACCCCTTCCTTTCTTTCCACCGCCCTCCCCCCTTCAAATATTCTGCTCAGACATGCTCAGTGCTTGGATTTTCTTCCTTTTAGCCAGCTTGTTTGAAGTTGAAGGCCAGTAAGTTATTTTGGTGAAATTAAAACTTTTGCCCAACCCACTCTTGTGCACTGGCATACAACTAACTATATGGTGTCATTATGGTTTTTTTCAATTAAACCACAATGGATTATCATTGAAGACAATAAACATTATTCCATGGCAACTTAGACCGTGTTTGAAAAAAGGTTTTTGGGTTTCAAGCGCTCTCTCCATTTGAAGTCCATGTTTCCTTCTTTTTTTTGTGTGTGTATTCTCACAAAAAAACAAATAATCGCTGAGATTGTGTTGACATTTATCATCTGGCTGTTGAAGGCTACTCTGCAGCATAATTGTTGAACTTTGACCCTGCTTCTTTTGACAAAACCTCAAGTTTTGCCTGGTTTGTTTTTTTCCTGAAATTTTTGTGATAACTGTATTTCAAGTTATCATTGCTGTTACTGGTAGACATTAATGATCTTTGATGACTTTTACAAGAATATGTTCTGTGTACTCAAGCCCAGATCCTTGGCACTGTTTAAAGAAAGTTTACGTTCGGTAATGTTTCGGGGTAAAGTTGAAGAATGATTTTTGTTGCTGAAATGAGCAACTTTTTTTTGTCACTTGTAAAACAAGCCAAGTCTGTGATGTGCCATTCAATTCGTAGCTTGACACGTCAGTGAGGATGCGACTCGTTTTTGAATAGTCATTCGTTTTCACCTTTAAACTGCTTTCACCTTAATTTTGTTTAGTTTTCCTGCTTCCATATAAAGTCACAAACTTGGTGATCAACCTTTGTAGAACCATGCCTTTTATAGATCCTTTTCAATTGAGTTTATAAAAAAAACTTGTGCACTTTATTGGATTCTCCTCTTGCGTGTTTGTGCTGTGGACAACGGTGATTTGTGTGACGTCATTTCAATGGCATAACCGAGGTAAACTGAGTTTCATTTGATCAAATGTCAGCTTTGTTTGGAAACAAAGTGAATACAACCTATAAACTCAGATGGAAGACCACACACCCAGATTTCATGTCACATATCAATCGTGCTGCCCTAAAACTAGAAAACTGTCAAGAAATCTGTCCACTACTCAGCAGTTCATTCACAGTATGAGAATGAACTTGCTATATATAAGGTAGTTATCGTAATTTAGTTGGCTTTCTAAAACCTCTGACACAAGTATCATCCCTTGGATAAAACTCAATGAGTGATGTATGTTAAGTGTTTGCAGCAGCCCACCCAGAAGGCAAAGTTGCCCTTCTTGTTTATTACAAGAACAATGAAAAAGATTTGTTTTACCTGACGCAGGAGTCGTGCTTCCCATTTCTTTGTTTGTCATAGTGCTGTGCGTCTTTTTTAATATAGTTCTTTTAATTGCTGTAATAATCAGAAAATGGTGGAGTAGTTTTGTCTGAATGATGACACCAATACAAGCAAAGGGCACACAATGCAGGGGACTAGTGGGCAGCTAGGAAATGCAACCTGTCAACCTGACAGAGAGAGAGGTTGGGGGAGTGGGAGGGGGGCGACAGAGACAGAGATAGACACAATATCTTGGAAACTGAACTATGCCAAGGTTGTACCAGTGATAGTTGGGGCGATAGGAATGATGACAAATAACCTCAGAAGTATTCAAAACCATCCCTGGGAATATTACGACAAACGAACTCCAGTTGGAAGGTGTCATCGGCTCAGCGATGATCCTGAAGAGAGCCCTCGACACAAAACTTTCAGAACAGAAAACGTCACAGCTTGGTCCATGAATCGTGACCCCTTCCCGAAATTAAGGTGGATACTTTGAGCCCGCCATGTGAGGACTCCATTCCACATTCTGAAACCCACATATATGTAGATACCAATCAATGACACACACATGGAGGTGGATATTTTGAGACCTGTTATGTCTCTATTTCACCTCGGTCCACCCACATGTGGAGACAGCAGGCAACAACAGTAAAAATTAAAAAATATATAACACACACGCACACACGCACACACGCACACACGCACACACGCACACACGCACACATGCACACACGCACACACGCACACACGCACACACACCTGTGGTGGTTGCATTCAAAACCAACAGCTCGTACATGCAGCACCTTTGCACCCCACTGGTTGGCTCCAAATCTGATTTGTCCATGCCGCAGTCCGCTCAACAGAGGGGGGAAGGGTGGGGGATCAGGCGGAGGAGAGAGAGATATAGAGATGGGATGGGTTGGTGTCGGAAGGAGGGAGAGGGGTGAGAGAGAGGGGGGTTGGGTCGGGTGAGGAGGGAGAGGGGTGACGGATTACGGCAGATGTGATGCCCAGTTTATCGTCCATCCGAGAGACGACAAGCACACTGATGAATCGCCATGCCTGTAAAAAACCGAGATGACAGTTTTTAGCTGGGTTGGGATTCAAATTCAGGCTACACAGAAAGACCATGTGTACCTTCTCGGCTTTCCTGCTGTGATGTGGTGATTCCTTACTTCATTTCTGAAAATATATTTTTCTCATTGTGATCAGTGATGAGTTGTATTTGCTAGTATAATTTATTTTGCTTTCCTACCTCCGGTATAGAACCGTGGTATCACAATTGAAACGTGAAGAATACGCGCCAAGTGGTTTCACCACTCAATGCACAAAACGCTGAAGAAACTTTTAAAAGCGAAACGTTTAACATTTATTTGTATTTATTTATTTATGCTGAAGTGATGGATCGTATAATGGAAGAACAAAAAGGGGGAATGTGAAAAATATAATTTCACATTTTCAGCGTGCCAGCCACCGCCTGTTGCATCGCAGAACAACATGTGGCCAACACAGGCGAGTATCGCTGAACTTTGTTCAAGTCGATCGATATACAGGATGCAGTGACAGTGTGAATATTGTAGCGCGCCAAGTGGCTTAAGCACTCCAACAAAACAGTTGATAAGAAACGGCTTGATTGGAAGCGGTGGCAGCGTGAAGGGAAGGGATGGGAAGGGGTGGCAGCATGAGGGGAGGGGATAGGAAGGGGTGGCAGCATGAGGGGATGGGAAGGGGTAGCAGCATGAGGGGATGGGAAGGGGTGGCAGCATGAAGGGATGGGGTGGCAGCATTAGGGGATGGGGTGGCAACGTGAGGGGAGGGGAAAGGGTGGCAGCGTGAGGGGAGGGAAAGGGTGGCAGCGTGAGGGGAGGGGAAAGGGTGGCAGCGTGAGCGGAGGGAAAGGGTGGCAGCGTGAGGGGAGGTGAAGGGGTGGCAGCATGAGGGGAGGGGAAAGGGTGGCAACGTGAGGGGAGGGGAAAGGGTGGCAGCGTGAGGGGAGGGGAAAGGGTGGCAGCGTGAGGGGAGGTGAAGGGGTGGCTGCATGAGGGGAGGAGAGGTGAAGGGGTGGCAGCATGAGGGGAGGGGAAGGGGTGGCAGCGTGAGGGGAGTGGGAGGGGTGGCCTCATGAGGGGAGGGGAAGGGGTGGCAGCGTGAGGGGAGTGGAAGGGGTGGCCTCATGAGGGGAGGGGAAGGGGTGGCAGCGTGAGGGGAGGGAAGGGGTGGCAGCGTGAGGGGAGTGGAAGGGGTGGCAGCGTGAGGGGAGTGGAAGGGGTAGCAGCGTGAGGGGAGTGGAAGGGGTAGCAGCATGAGGGGAGTGGAAGGGTTGGTAGCATGAGGGGAGGGAGGGAAAGCGGTGGCAGCATGAGGGGAGGGGAAGGGATGGCAGCGTGAGGGGAGGGAAGGGGTGGCAGCGTGAGGGGAGGGGAAGGGGTGGCAGCGTGAGGGGAGGGGAAGGGGTGGCAGCGTGAGGGGAGTGGAAGGGGTGGCAGCATGAGGGGACGGGAGGGGCCAAGGGGTGGCAGCATGAGGGGAGTGGAAGGGTGGCAGCATGAGGGTAGGGGAGAGGAGGGGAAGGGGTGGCAGCGTGATGGGAGTGGAATGAAGGCAGCACGAGGGTAGGGTAGGTAATGTACCTGGGCAATAAAACTTGCCCAAACAGCATTTTCTCTTTAACTGCCATGTTCTATATGTAAAACCAGACCGATAATTAATCTCATCCTCCATCTTTTTTGCACTTATAATAATTATGTAATCTCATTCAATTCCGTTTTTCCATGTGGATTAGATTCAGAAAATGCTGATTATACATCCCTTTTAAAGCAGCACATAGCAGGTCGCTCGATGTACTTGCCGCACAGATGCGAAAAATCACACGAAAAAGCAGCTCATATTTCGAAAATTAATTTGCGTGATTTTTAACGGGTGAAAGTTAATTTTTATTCCGCCTCCCCCCTCCCCCTTTTTTAGCAATTCCGTAAAGATTGGTATTACCATCAGTGAAGCGACGGGTCTTACTTCTGTTCGCTTTAAAACTAACAAACCTGCAGCTTGGGGACTGCCCGAAAAGTGGCTTAAGCACTCAAACAAGCACTCCACTGGAACGCCTTGCTTGGCAAGCTATTGTTACCATTGCCGTCGGTAAAACTAAAACTATGTACCCGGAAACGCCCAAGCAATGTCTGAATTGGACAAATGGGGATTATCCAGGTTTTCACACAGGTGGAAATGAAATAAAGCAATGAACCCTGCATCTCCT
>NC_140964.1:114913105-114918105 GCF_056783735.1 Eptatretus burgeri
AAGAATTGCATTTCTTACTGTTCATGTTAAGACAAAGGATTGGAGCATATTTCTGTAGCTACAGAGGGATTCTTGGCCCAGATAAGAAAAGAGGAACAGAGATGTTGAGGTGTTCATTCAGCCATGTTTTGGGAAGTTTAACCAGGAGGTGGTTTAATCAAGAATGCGTGCATCCTGGTGTCGCAGTAGAGGGTTGGATGACCGTGAGGGCAGAGGGAGCAATATCTGGAATGAGGTGGTTGAAAAAAAAATACTATTGACTTGCTTCCGATGTGTCGGCAAGAGACGTTGTACTTTGGTCTTACTGTGGGAGATTCCAATATTAATGTGAAGAGCTTTAGATTCCATGGATTCCAGGAGACACACATGGTACTGGGTTACCAGCCCATGGAGGAGAGCAGTGCTCTATGAGTTGTGGACAACAGTCTATGATTTTTCCACAACAGTCTGTGATGTGATGTGGACTGTGAGAAGCTCTGATTTTTCCAAGGAAAGACTTGGATTGACAGAGGATGTTCAGTCTGCAGCTGGCTTTGGAGGCAAAATTTGCTTTGTGATTGGCCCAGGAGAGGCCACGACTGATGGCGAGAGTAATTAGTGTGCTGGAAACAAGTTTGAATGTAAAAGCGATATTATGTTGCTTGCATGTCTTTCCTTATCCATATTCATATTTTGCTTCATGCATGTTTATGCTCCTCCCATGTTTCGTGTCGTCTCCGCTGCAAAGGGCGAGTGGCAGGCGCTTCCCTGTCTGGCGGGACGTGAGGTTTTGTGGAAAAAGCACACTTTTTACAGACACATTTGTCATATTTTAAATGAAGAAAAAGTGTTTGTTAAACTGCTTGGAGTGTTCTCACTCCAAAATCGGGACACGCAGGCCATTCCAGGATTTTTGGAGTTCAAGGTATTGACCAACTTCCACTGGCTGACCATGGCAACAGATAGTTGGGTGAGTTTCACAATCCTTCCAGACCGACAGGTGAGACAGTGAGATTTGCCGAGATTGAAGGACATGTTCAGACCACCACCAAATCAATTCCAGACCAGCAGAGAGTGATGCAGCTGAAGTCTGTCAAGCAATGGGATAGGGTACTGTAACGCGCGCGCGCACACGCACACGCACACACACACACACACACACACACACACACACACACACTGTGGTCTCTAAAAATAAAGGTTTTCCAAAGCATTAGAGAGGCTGTTTATGTGAACGAGGAACAAAACTGAGCTCAAAACACTGCCTTGAGAACTTTTGCCTCCACATGGAGAGGGAAGGACAGTGTTTTATTAATAGCAACATGCTGATTGCGCTATTGGAGGAAGTCAGAAATCCATGAATGAAGGTGGCTTTGTATGCCACAGACAGAGCTTGTGGCAAGCAAACCAGGTTGAAAGCCTGAGATATGGCCAAGGAGATGATCCTTCCCTCTTGACTGATATTTAAGGCCTCGAGCCATTGCTGAAACCAGACAGCAGCCCATCTAGAGTTGAGTGACTGGGATGAAATCCAAACTGATGGTCAGAGATCAAGCTGTTTCGAAAGCTGGACTGACTTTACATCAGCATCAGTGATGGAATTCATGATTGCTTCACAAAGGATTTTATTAAAATTAACATGTGCTATGAAGTAGAACTACACTCTGTAGAGTGTGTCTCTCGGCCAGGCTTAACAGTTTGTTTTGTTACCCACTGATGGTCAAGATCTGCATCCGGACCTGAACAAAAATTTAATCGGTTTGTTCTTGTCACCGAACCAACTCATCCACTTCGTTGTGCCATCATTCATCCACAACTTTTTGAAATATCGTCCAATACTCGTGTATTGTTTTGGACCCATCTCTCAATGGTGAAGAATCATGAAACATCTTTCCACCTTTGGTGGTGGTGATGGTGGTGGTAATTTTCTGTGCTTGTTGTGTCTTGATTTAACTTTTTATCCTCCTTCCTTTACCTTTGTGATGACGATACTAAAGTGATTACATTATCATGCTTCAACAGTTTTGCATTAAATATGGTGCGTCCAGCATTATTGATACATTATTATTTTCAGAATTTGACACCAGATCATTATGTGCTTCTGTGATTATAATATATGTATGATTGCTTCACAACAGATTGTATGTATATATATATATATATATATATATATATATATATATATATATATATATATATATATATATATATATATATATATATTTTCATCTCATTTAAATTTTTCGATTTTCATCTCATCAGACCAGAATCTTTCACTTGCGTTTTTGCAAACAGCAGGCATGCTGTCATGTGCCTTTTTCTCAGGAGTGGCTACCATCTGGCACTCTCCCATAAAGCCTGGATTTGTGAAGTGCTCAGAGACTTGTTCTGGCAGAATCTCCCATGTCAGCCAAGGAACTCTGTAGTTCTACAAGAGTGGTCATTGGGTTCTTGGTCACCTCCCTGACCAAGGTCCTCCTTGCTCAGTTGCTCAGTTCGGTCGGACAATCAGCTCTTGGAAGAGTCTCGGTAGTTCCACATTCTTTCCATTTCCAAATGATGGTGCTCACTGTACTCTTGGGAACTTTCAACCTTCCATAAATTGTTTTCTACCCGTCCCCAGATCTTTTCCTCCTCACAATTCTATCTTGGAGTTCTACGGACAGTTCCCTTTTTTTTTTTTGTATACCTTGTCGAGGCTCGTGTGAGAGTGAACACACAACGCACATCAAGGGGGGCATGAGACAAGAGGGGTGGGAGTGAGAAGGACAAACCAGTGGGAAACAGAGACATTAGGAGATCTGTGGAAGGGAGAGGCATGGGGTGGGGAACATGGGGAATACAAGATGGGCATTACAGGGACTTTCAGGAAGGAAAGCAGGGAATTTGAAGGAGGTGGGCTTGGGTGGATTATCGAGGTTAGAAAAGATCGAGGATTTGTATGCAGGATGATTGGTGGTGGTTAACAGCTGTTTTGAAGGCCTGGAGGGAAGAATGGGATTGAATAGAGTGAGGGAGTTTATTCCAAAGGCAGGAAAAAAGAGGAATGAAAGAGTGAAGATGAGCAGTGATTCGTGATTTTGGTAGTTTTACCAGAAGGGGGTTGTTGGCGGACCTTGAGCGCCCTGCGGAAATGTGGTGGGGACAAATCGCAGAGAGAGAGAGAGAGCAGGGGGGGGGGCGAGGCTGGAGAGGAGACGATGGATGACAGAAAGACCACCGACCAGCCTGCGGTGAGAGAGTGAGAGGCCCAAAGACTCATATCACCCTCATTGTGGGAGATGCCAATGATCCTAAATGCCTTGGTTTCCACAGCGTGAAGCCGAGAAAGGTGGGAGGCAAGAGCACCAGCCCAGAGGGGAGAGCAGTACTCCATTAGGCTGCGGACAGAAGCATTGTAAGTGGTCAGGTGGGCCGAGGAAGGACTTTGCACGACAGAGGATGGCTTTGGAGGCGAGGTTTGAAATGTGGCTTTCCCAGGAAAGCTCATGGCAGATAGTGAGACCCAGAGGCTTGAAAGAAAAGACTTCTTCCAGAGGATTGTTGAAAAAGTGGATGGGGGGGGGATGGGGGTTTCAAAACGGTCCTTTCGGAGAGACATCGTGAGAGTGTGAGATTTGTCCGGATTGAAAGACATGTTCCACGTGTTGGACCAGTTTGTGATTTTACCCAGATCTGCAGTGAGCAAAGAAGCTGCTGCTTACCGGTGCACCTGAGCACCTGAGCTCAATTTTGAGTTTTATAGCAAAGGGGTTCAATATTAATTGATTCAAGACATTTCAGCATTTCATTTTAAATTAATTTGTAAAAAAAATTCTGAAAACATGTTTTCACATAGCATTCTGGGGTTTTTTTGTGTGGATCGGTGATAAAAAAGAAATCTCAACTTAATTCATTTGAAATTCAGGCTGGAAGGCCAAATACATGAAATACTGTTCTGGATCTGGCAGCCTTTTGCACACAAACAGCCAGAGTCCCCGTAGTTTAGTTATTTAGATAAGTATGTGTTTATAGTTAGAATCCATCCAATATTTCTTATGGGAATTTCGTGTGTGCGCTGTGAGTTATTTTATGGTCAGGTTTTATACATCTACGACAACAACGGCACCGTCCCTCACTCAACCCGGTCGCCATTGCCCACGTGTTTTTGGCTGAAGG
Organism: Eptatretus burgeri; assembly: GCF_056783735.1. Classification (NCBI taxonomy): domain Eukaryota; kingdom Metazoa; phylum Chordata; class Myxini; order Myxiniformes; family Myxinidae; genus Eptatretus; species Eptatretus burgeri. The sequence goes on from NC_140964.1 coordinate 114,917,243, forward strand.
TGTGGGCGGAGCCTCCATTGCCTCAGATCGAAGTTCCGCCCCGAGGAAGGGCATGGAACGTTTCCTCCAGCCAATGAGCGAAGGGCGAGCATCGCACGCGCGCACTAGCCAATGGGAGGCCAGCGTGCCGAAAGCTACTACGAACCATCTTCGGGGGGTGGGGGTGGGGGCGGCCTCCGAGACTCCTCGACACACCCCCCGAGACGCCTCTTCCAATCAGGAGGCTGACCACCTCAGGGGCGGCCCCACCCAGTCAGATGGGATGTTCACCCCTCGTCCAATCCGGAGGTGAGTCCCTCAGAGCGGTTCCCTCGACTCGTGGGGGAGGGGAAGGATAAGAGTTGGTGGCGAGCCGTCGAGAAGAAGAGAAGGTTCGCCCCGTCGTGGAAAGAAAAAAAGGAGAAGGAGAAGAAGCCTTGTCTTGCCTGCTGGCGTTCTCGTCTACCCGCGGGCGCTCATCTCGTCTCATCCGTTCCCATGCTGGCTGGCGTCCGTTGCGTCGTTCCTGGTCCCTGGTGCTTGGTGCTGCGTTGTTGGCGGTGGGTTCGAGTCCTGCCACCGGACAAGCTCGACCAGACGGCATGACGTGGACAGGTGCAAGAATAGGCCCCTGTCCTCAGCTCGCCTTTCCCTCCCGAGCTGAAGGGCCAAAATAAAGGCCGTGGCCACCATTTCTTTGGGTGTGCATGTGTGTGCGTGGTGCCAGTCTGTTAAGTAGAACTGTTAAGTGCTTTTTGCTCACTTTACATTGCCTGCATTTCTTTTATTCGGATAATTCTGCTCTTTGTGTGTTCCCCTCCCTGATTATTGTTTATAAATAAACCCCTGTGTTAAATGTTCCAGCTCATTTTCTGTGCTTTCTC
>NC_140964.1:114928105-114935605 GCF_056783735.1 Eptatretus burgeri
AAGCCACCAATGTCAAATTACACCACATGATTCAGGAGGGTGATGGCTAGTGCTGATTAGATTTTGGTCAAAATCGGTCAAAGGTCAAGGTCACAGTGAGGTCAAACGTCCAAAAAATGATAACTCGAGAACGGAAGAAGCTACCAATGTCAAATTACACCACGTGATTCAGGAGGGTGGTGGCTTGCGCTGATTAGATTTTGGTCAAAATTGGTCAAAGGTCAAGGTCACAGTGAGGTCAAACATCCAAAACATTCGATTTTTGATGGTTTGGTACAGAATCATCGTAGAAACTTCTGGTTTGTGCCGCTACCTTCTCCAGAGACAGCTTTTCTTCGACAAGGTCAGAGTTCAAGTTGACGATTTCGTAAGTTCCAGTCTATGACTGCGTGTTTGTTTGTTTGTTTGTTTGTTTGTCGGCACGATAACTCGAGAACGGTAGGAGCTACCAATGTCAAATTACACCACGTGATTCAGGAGGGTGATGGCGAGTGCTAATTAGATTTTGGTCAAAATCGGTCAAAGATCAAGGTCACAGTGAGGTCAAATATTCGATTTTTGATGGTTTGGTACAGATAACTCGAGAACGGAAGAAGCTCCCAATGTCAAATTACGCCACGTGATTCAGGAGGGTGATTGCTTGCGCTGATTAGATTTTGGTCAAAATTGGTCAAAGGTCAAGGTCACAGTGAGGTCAAACACCCAATAAATGATAACTCGAGAGCGGAAGAAGCTACCAATGTCAAATTACACCACGTGATTCAGGAGGGTGGTGGCTTGCGCTGATGAGATGTTGGTCAAAATCAGTCAAAAGTCAAGGTCACAGTGAGGTCAAACACCTAAAACATTTGATTTTTGATGGTTTGGTACAGAATCATCGTAGAAACTTCTGGTTTGTGTCGCTACCTTCTCGAGAGACAGCTTTTATTAGACAAGGTCAGAGGTCAAGTTGACGATTTCGTAAGTACCAGTCTATGACTGCTTGTTTGTTTGTGACTTACGAAATCTAAAGATTTCGTAAGTATATTGATGCCTTCCGTTTCTGTTTGTTTGTTTGTTTGTTTGTTACTTACGAAATCTAAAGATTTCGTAAGTATATTGATGACTTCCGTTTCTGTTTGTTTGTTTGTAGGCACGATAACTCGAGAACGGAAGAAGCTACCAATGTCAAATTACACCACGTGATTCAGGAGGGTGATGGCTTGTGCTGGTTCGATTTTGGTCAAAATCGGTCAAAGGTCAAGGTCACAGTGAGGTCAAACATCCAAAACATTCGATTTCTGATGGTTTGGCACAGAATCATCGTAGAAACTTCTAGGTTGCCTCTCTACCTTCTTGAGAGACAGCTTCTATTAGACAAGGTCAGAGGTCAAGTTGACGATTTCGTAAGTACCAGTCTATGACTGCTTGTTTGTTTGTTTGTTTGTTTGTAGGCACGATAACTCGAGAACGGAAGAAGCTACCAATGTCAAATTACACCACGTGATTCAGGAGGGTGATGGTTTGCGCTGATTAGATTTTGGTCAAAATCGGTTAAAGGTCAAGGTCACAGTGAGGTCAAATATTCGATTTTTGATGGTTTGGTGCAGATAACTCGAGAAGGTGAGAACCTACCAATGTCAAATTTCACCACGTGATTCAGGAGGGTGGTGGCTCGCGCTGATAAGATTTTGGTCAAAATCGGTCAAAGGTCAAGGTCCACAGTGAGGTCACACATCCAAAACATTCGATTTTTGATGGTTTGGTACAGAATCATCACAGCAACTTCGGGTTTGCGTCGCTGCCTTCTCTGGAGACAGCTTTTATGAGACAAGGTCAGCGGTCAAGTTGACAATTTCGTAAGTACCAGTCTATGACTGCTTGTCACTTACGAAATCTAAAGATTTCGTATGTATATTGATGACTTCCGTTTCTGTTTGTTTGTTTGTTTGTTTGTAGGCACGATAACTCGAGAACGGAAGAAGCTACCAATGTCAAATTACACCACGTGATTCAGGAGGGTGATGGTTTGCGCTGATTAGATTTTGGTCAAAATCGGTCAAAGGTCAAGGTCACACTGAAGTCAAACATCCAAAAATGATAACTCGAGAACGGAAGAAGCGACCAATGTCAAATTACACCAAAGTGATTCAGGAGGGTGGTGGCTCGCACTGATTAGATTTTGGTCAAAATCGGTCAAAGGTCAAGGTCACAGTGAGGTCAAACATCCAAAACATTTGATTTTTGATGGTTTGGTACAGAATCATAAAAGAAACTTTGGGTTTGCGTCGCTGCCTTCTCTAGAGACAGATTTTATTCGACAAGGTCAGAGGTCAAGTTGACGATATCGTAAGTACCAGTCTATGACTGCTTGTTACTGACGAAATCTAAAGATTTCGTAAGTATATTGATGCCTTCCGTTTCTGTTTGTTTGTTTGTTTGTTTGTTTGTTTGTTTGTTTGTTTGTTCGTTTGTTTGTTTGTTGGCACGATAACTCGAGAACGGAAGAAGCTGCCAATGTCAAATTACACCACGTGATTCAGGAGGGTGATGGCTAGTGCTGATTAGATTTTGGTCAAAATCGGTCAAAGGTCAAGGTCACGGTGAGGTCAAGTATTCGATTTTTGATGGTTTGGTACAGATAACTCGAGAACGGAAGAAACGACCCATCTCAAATTCCACCTTGTGATTCAGGAGGCTGATGGCTAGTGCTGATTAGACTGTGGTGAAAATCGGTCAAAGGTCAAGGTCACAGTGAGGTCAAACATCCAAAAAATGATAAGTCGAGAACAGAAGAAGCTTCCATTGTCAAATTACACCACGTGATTCAGCAGGGTGGTCCCTCGCGCTGATTAGATTTTGGTTAAAATCGGTCAAAGGTCAAGGTCACAGTGAGGTCAAACATCTAAAACATTCGATTTTTTATGGTTTGAAACAGAATCATCGTAGAAACTTCTGGTTTGCGTCGCAACCTTCTCAAGAGACAGCTTTTATGAGACAAGGTCAGAGGTCAAGTTGACGATTTCGTAAGTACCAGTCTATGACTGCTTGTTTGCTTGTTTGTTTGTTTGTGAACAGTATTACGGAAAAACTCCTGGATGGATTTCGACGAAACTTGGTGGGGGGGATTAGCTATGGTCCAAGGATCATGCCATTAGATTTTGGACCTGGTCCAAAGAGCAATATGGCCGCTATGGTGGCCATTTTGAAAAAATATTTGAATTTTTGTTTTTGCATTTCTACATGTTTTAAATGATTTCCAACCAAAAATAAATAAATTTGTTCGAGTAAAATAAACAAAATTTTACAACTTTTTTTCAAAAAAATTTATTTGAAAAATTTTAGAATTTTTGTTTTTGCATTTCTTCATGTTTGAAAGTAATTTCCAAACCCCTAAAAAAAATTTTAGAGAAAAAAAAAAACCTGAAAATTTTGCATCTTTTTTTTTCAAAAAAATCTTTTTTTGGCATTCCTACATGCATGTCGTTCTAGTTTAGTTTATTCAATCGTGGTTCAGTAGAGTCTGATCCGTTTTGACCTACAATGAATAGGATATCAGGTTCACTTAAGTGACCCAGCAGTATTGGCGGTGGAGGTTTTGCACTCGACCGAGTGCTCCCCCTCTAGTTTTATATATATATATATATATATATATATATATATATATATATATATATATATATATATATATATATATATATATATATATATATATATATATATATATAACCCCCCCCGCAAGAAGTGAAAATCCGCGATGAATGGATGCCTCCCCAAAAAATCGACTCGCCTGGTCTGGTTGCCTTGGCAGCGATCGGGTTTGAGGTTCCGGAGATCGACTCGTCTGGTATGGTCAGTTTGGCAGTGATCGGGTTTGAGGTGCTGGAGATCGACTCGTCTGGTCTGGTCGGTTTGGCAGTGATCGGGTTTGAGGTGCCAGAGATCGACTCGTCTCGTCTGGTCGGCTTGGCAATGATCGGGTTCGAGGTGCCGGAGATCGACTTGTCTGGTCTGGTCAGTTTGGCAGTGCTCGTCCAACCGCGGCAAACCTTTTTCCTTCCCGAAGCATATCGAGCATCTTAACCTTCTCCTGGAGCGTCAGGACCTTCCTCTGGCGCTTCGGTTCCTTGCCAGAAGCCTTAGAAGGTGCAGGGCGTTTGGGCGGCATCGTAGGGCTTGGAGATAAAACGTCTCCCCCTTCTCACCCAGCACCACAGAGCCTTTTCTCCTCCTCATCTGGTCCCCTCCCATAGCTATTCTGCAATCCACCACACTCTTTCAACAACTCTCCTTACCTCCCCCACTCCAACCTTGTCCTACCCCCCTTCCCTCCCATCCCCTGCACCCAAAGCCTCCTCCCCTCCCTCTTCATTAACAGTGTTCCTCAAGGCAGTGTTCTGGGCCTTGTGCTTTTTCTGGTTTTCATCAATGATCTCTCCAACTCTGGAAAATCCTTTTTCTCTTTTTGCTGATGACTCTACCCTCTGCTGTATCATCTGGCATCCCTTCTTCATTCCTCTTGAAGAACTTTCATTCAAGCTTTTGGGTTTCACTATCTGCCATGATCTCTCCTGGGAAAGCCACTTTTCCAAGCTGGCCTCCAAAGCCAGTTGCCCATTGGGCATCCTCCGTCATGCAAATTCCTTCCTTGGCACACCTGAGCTCCTGACCGCATACAGAGTTTTCATCCACAGCCTAACGGAGCACTGCTCTCCCCTCTTGGCTGGAGCTCCTGCCTCACACCTTTTTCGGCTTCACGCTGTGGAAAAAAAGGCATTTGGGATCACTGGTGTCTCCTGCGATCTCACCACAGGATTGTGGTCTCACCACCACCACCACAGAAGGTCTTTCTCCCTTCGACTGTCGCCTCCTGCCTCACCCCCCCTCCCCCAATATTTCCGCAGGGTGCTCAAGGTCTGCCAGCGACCCACTTCTGGCAAAACTAACAAAATTAAGAATCACTGCTCACCTTCACTCCTTCATTCCTCTTCTTTTTTTCCCACCTCTGGAACAAACTCCCACACTCACACTCTCTCTTCAATCCCACTCTTTCCTCCAGGTCTTCAAAACAGCTGTTCACCACCATCTCTTCTCTTCCCCAATCCAAAATCTTGATCTTTTCTACACCCATCAATCCACCCCAAACTCACCTTCAAATTCCCTGTTTTTCTTCCTGAAAGTCCCTGTAGTGTTCATGTTGTTTTCCCCGTGTACCCCGCCCCATCCCTTTCCCTTCCACAGATCTCCTAATGTCTCTGTTCCCTCACTGTTTTGTGCTTCCCTCGAGTTTTGTGCTTCCCTTGTCACGTCGAGTCCCTCTTGTGTGCTACTCCCTTTTTTTACATATCCTGGTGTTAGCTCTTCTACGAACCTCAATATTGCATACAAAAAAAATACCATCCATAACCGAGGGGTATAAGGTGTTGAGGGTGCGGGAGTTTATGATGCAGGATTTGCGTGATCCAGTGGTGAAGAATGCTCTTCCACAGAAGAAGGCAAGTCGGAAGTGGAATGCAAGAGCAGACAGAGGTGGATGAAATGGAGGAGCGGTTGCTACAGGAGGAGGTAATGAGAATGGTGAAGCATGGGAAGCATGGTTTGGGGTGGATGAAGTATGATCTATGGGGAAAGGCATGTGTGAAAGAAAGGAGGAAGATGGTTGAGAGGGAGGTGAGAAGAAAGGAGGAAGAGAGGAGATATGTGAAGGCAGTCGGACAGGCACAGCAAGGTGCTTGGACTTGGTGAGAGGGTGTGAAGCCAAGGACGTTGAAATGGCAATAGATTTGGAGGATGGAGCCAATAATGTTGACTTTCCTGTTGCAGGAAACATGTGAAGTGCTTCCGTCACCAGCAAACTTGAGGGTCTGGTGGTTGTTGCAGGAGGAGAGCTGCTCTTGCTGTGGAGGTCAGGGAGCAATGCAGCATGCACTGAGTGCATGCTGAATGGTACTGGCAGCAGGAAGATACAGATGGTGGAACGATCAAGTGATGGTGGTGGTGTGGAAATTTTGCAGTGTAACAAGACATGATGAGACTGAGAAAGAGGGGAGGGGAGTGGAGAAGGAGAAGGAGGAAGAGGTTCATGGGAGAGCTGGTGTTTGTGAAAGATGGCCAGGAAGTAAGAGGTGGCTGGATGGGGAGGTGGAAGGTATGAAGTCTGCCAAATGCGTGTGATTGGCCTGTGGTGCCATACTGAAAGCCACAAATGGTATTCCCAGAGGAGATCTGCGAGACAAGCTTGCGGCCTGACATTATCATCTGGTCAGGTACAATAAGGCATGTCATCTTTGGGGAATTGTCAAGTACTTGGGAAGAGAATATGGAGGAGGTGCACGAGAGGAAAGTACTATCGTGGACAAAAATATTGACACCCTTGCACTTTTTTCAAATAATGCACCATTTCTTCCAGAAAATTGTTGAAATTAAAAAATATTTGGTTATCCACACATGCATTTCTTTGGTTTGCAGTAGAACAAAACAGATGAAAAAATTCGTAAATGCTTGCGTATTCCACACAGAAATTCTAAAATGGGCCGGACAATATTTAATTATTGTACCTTTTAAAAGTTGTGAGAAATTAGATTTCAAGCAGGTGTTTCTCCTTGACTTTGGAATTGAACTCACCTGTGGTGAGTTGCATGTGTTTGCCTGCAATAAAAAAATCACTCATTAAACCAATTTGAAGAGAGAAAATGAGTCATTCTGCTGTTTTGTGTCACTGTGTCGACCATAATGAGCATGGAGAAAAGAAAGGAAACCAGAGAATTGTCTGAGGTCATGTCCTACACAAGCTTGTAGCCGAGCATGGACAATCTCAAGGCGCAAAGTCCATCTCCAGAGACCTTGATGTTCCTGTGTCCACCATACGCAATGTTATCAGGAAGTTTGAGGCCCACAGCACGAGCCAACCTCCCTGGACATGGCCGCAAGAGAAAACTGGATCGAAGTTGCAGTGAAGGATTGTTTGAATGGTAGAGAAAGCACCTCTATCAACTGCCAAACAGATTCAAGCTGACCTTCAGACACAAGGTATGACAGTTTCAACTCGCACCATCTGTTAACAACTCTCTGAAAGGAGGTTCTATTGTAGGAGACCCAAGACGACCCCACTGCTGAGAGAGACACATAATAAAGCCTGGCTGCAGTTTGCCAAAACACACATGAACAAGCCAAAATCCTTCTGGGAGAATGTCATGTGGAAAGATGAGACCAAATTAGAGTTTTTTTGGTGAAGCACATCATCTCTAAGTTTACAGAAAACAAAATGAAGCCTTTAAAGAAAAGAACACCTTCCCGACAGTCAAACATGGAGCAGGTTCAGTGATGTTTGGGGTTGCTGTGTTGCCTCTGGCACTGGGTGCCCTTGAATGTGTGCACGGCATCACAGAATCAGGAGATTTCCAACGCATTTTGGAGTGCAATGTTTAACCCATTGTCAGAAAGCTGGGTCTCAGTCAAAGATCATGGTTTTGCAGCAGAACAATGACCCCAAACACATGTCAAAACGCACCCATGAATGGT
>NC_140964.1:114940605-114948105 GCF_056783735.1 Eptatretus burgeri
CGCTCGGTGAACGGTGGGTGGATCCTGTAACTCCACTAGCGCTCGGACCTCAGGGTCAGGGAGAGCAGCTAAAAATTTCTCTAGTGCCAGTCTGTCCCACGCCTCCACTGTAAGGTCCCGATACGCGATCCTGACTGATTGGTAAATGTCATGTGCCAGCTCCTACACTGTCTCACCCGGCTTTAATCTGCGGTGCTGGAGCTGGGCCCGCACCAGATCACAGTTTGCCGCGAACCCAAACCGACGGCTCAACGCCTCGCAAATGTGGGAGCAAATCGACACATTTTTCTTCGGTCAGCATACGCTGGCAAGATCGCCAAGGTGTGACCGCGATGTTGTCACTTCCATTTCTACGGCAGTTTTGATTCGAATCGTTGTGCGTCAGCCTTTTAATAGGCTACGTCACGACATCGTCGGCGATGCGTGCAACGCGCTATGCCTAATTTAGACTATCGTTGGGTATCGGTTGTGTAGGTCGACAACAGGTTCAGCATTCGTTGGTATAAGTTATCTCTAACACAACGAAACGTTCTGTGTCCGTTACTAATGCGTTATACATAAGACCAAGTCGCTATGAATACGTCCGAATCTTTAAAAAAAACATCAAAAGTTCAACGTAAGCCAGCGTTTTACATAAATTTTAATACGTTTCCATCGCTGGCTAAAACGTCAAGGAGTGACCGGGCCTTAAGCGTAAGCTTACAACTAAAACCTACCAAGAAAAATACGACATTATCCAGTTTTGCGAGGCAAATCCACTGATGAAGAAAACAGACATTAACAGACAGAAGAAAACAGCTGAGAAGTTGGACATCAAACGGCAGACATTGAACGATATCTTGAAGAATAAGGGCAAGATATTTGGACAAGTGGAGAAGATCGTGAGGCCGGTGGGAAGTGTGAAATGTGTGTCCTTTGAAGATGTCAATGACGCGCTCATCATCTGGTTTCGGCAAATGTCGGCTCAGCCAAATATTCGGTTTCGGCCGATTCTGCCAAATATTCAGCTGATACTGTCTTTCGGTGGAGGATTGCCCAGCCAACATCATGGAATACAATGACCGGTTTGAATCCTTTCTCATGCACCAGATGCCCAAGAGTTTGAGGCAGTCAAACATAACGGATTACTTCGCGAAGAAGTAATGGATCGATCGAGCTTATTGTTGAAGTCCGATCATGGTTTTATATTGGCTTGTTTTGTACATTACCGCACTCACTTACACATAGGCATTGAGTGGTAATCATCACCACGATAACTGTGTGTCATGTAATTTGTCACCATACCATCACCAATGGTATACGAGTTGTCTTACAGAGTTGTTCATTATCTTTACTTTTCATAAACTGATTCATGAATTCCATCTTTGCTTGATCACTTTCCAACTCACCAACTCACCCCCACCTATGCCCCGAGGATTGTGTTTTCCTTTTGGTACAATAGCCGGCTCTCACACATATGTGTCCAGGCCACGCGCGACTTCATCCTTCACCCCACAGTCATCATGAATGTTCGCATACGCGCAAGTCGTCACATTTCTAAGTCGTCACTTTTTTCTCGGTCCCGATCGTGACGACTTACGCCTAGTCTGCTGTATATATATTTATATTGTTGCGGGCCGGGGGTCGGTGGCGAGAACGACCGCTAGGTGGGGGAGGTTACGCCGTCTCCCACAAGACTCCCTGGAATTGTAGGCCGTCGCTCCGGAAAACTCCGTGAGCTTGCGCGTTGCTGAACTGACCGTGGACGCCAATATCTCAACTGCGTAGCATAGGGTCTATTTGTCTATAACCAATATACCTAATTAACTACACGATTTCGACTACCGGGGAAACCATGCCCTCGGCACGTCTTGCTCGAACGGGGTCACTCTACCGACTGCGGTAGAGTTCCAACTACAGACTACCAACTCCGGTTCGAGTGCAGCCGAGCGGAAACTGCCAAAGCCGTGCCGGCTGGAATGAACGGATTATCTGGGATGAAACCTCGCTTATACTCAGACCCGGACCATGCTGGACCAATGTAAGAAGGGACAGAAACGGACTGGGAACATTTCTAATAAATTTATTAACAGTAAAAAGACACAGGCAAGACCTAACGTAAATATGCAAGGAATATTTACAAGGATTCAAGCAGTTCTACTTAAAGACTGGCCCACACGCAGACACACACACAAAAAGAAAAGAAACCTAGAGTTCTTTATTGGACCCTCCAGCTGATGAGAGAGAGAGAGAGACAAGCTGGGGTCAGAGTACGGATGGGTACCTGGCCGTCGGAGAAAGAGGGTACTCCGTGCTGTGGCACTTGCCAATGGTCACCGGCCTGGTCCCAGTCGCTCGTTCGTGGCGGAGCTTGGGTGGTGAATAGTCGGGGTCCACGGAGGAAGGTCGCGGTCGCTCTGCTCTTCCTTGTGGAGGCCCAGCAGACGCGTTCGCTGCCTCGATGTCCCTCTGCTCAACCCTCGTGACAGCAAAAACTAACTAAGAACTCGTAACAGCCCTTCGTAACCACTGCTCGTAACCACTCAAGAACTCCAGCGCAACCCAAAAGAACACGACCGAACCCCCTCAGAACTCTCGACACTCCTCTCGACAGAACTCCCCGCTGAGGATGGCGTCGTAACTTTTATGGACCTCCCACAGCGGGGAGGGGCCTTGGTGAAACTGACGTCACTGTTCGCCCCGATTGGACGGGGCTTCCATGGGTCCGCCCTCTCTGGGTGTGGTTTCGGCCATACCTTGAGGCTCGCCCACTCTACACATGTTTGAGAAAGGTAGTGGTGATGAAACTGCCTCGAACACCCTCGAGATTCCACCTCAGAGGGATGTACCTCGATAGGCTTTCGGGTTCGGCGAGCAAAGCAGTCGTTTCGGAGCAGGTTGATGGTGGGTCATGGTGGGGAATGGAATGGTTGTTGGTTGTTCGTTGAAGGGTTCGTTGGATATAAAGATTTAATAACCTAACGAAAAAGAAGTCGCAACGCACATTTTTGATTCTCCCATTCGAGAAAAGGAAGGGAATCTGACTATACATGTACTTAACAGGATAACTGACATTTGGGACCTACATGTTGAATGCAAATGGTTTCCAGATCCGTAACCATAAAACACACACTGATGAGCCAAAATATCATGACCACCTGCCTAATATGCTGTTGGTCCTCCATGTGCCACCAAAACAGCGCCGACCCACCGAGGCCCGGACTCTACAAGACCCCTGAAGGTGTCCTGTGGTATCTGGCACCGGAACATTAGCAGCAGATCCTTCAAGTCCTGAAAGTTCCAAGGTGGAGCCGCCATGGATCGGACTTGTCGGTCCAGCACATCCCACAGATGCTCAATCGGATTGAGATCTGCATATTTTGGAGGCCAGGGCAACACCGTGAACACTTCATCTTGTTCCTCAAACCATTCCCGAACAATGTGTGCAGTGTGGCAGGGCGCATTATCCTGCTGAAAGAGGCCAATGCCATCAGGGAATACCATTGCCATGAAGGGGTGTACCTGGTCTGCAACGATGTTTTGGTAGGTGACACGTGTTAAATTGACGTCCACATGAATGGCGGACCCAGGGTTTCCCAGCAGAACATCTCACTGTCTTCACCGGCTTGTCATTTTCCCACAGTGCATCTTGTTACCATCACTTCCCCAGGTAAATGGTGCACACGTACACGGCCATCCACGTGATCTAAACGAAAGTGGGTCTTATCCAACCAGGCGACCTTCTTTCACTGCTCCAAGGTCCATTTCCGACGCTCACGTGCCCATTCTACGCGTCCATTCGACGGTGGACAGGGGTCATCACGGGCACTCTGACCGGTCTGCGGCTACGCAGCCCCATACGCAGCAGGGTGCGATGCACTGTGGATTGTGACACATTCCTCCCGTGACCACCATTAAAAAATTTTTGTGACTTGTGCCACAGTAGACCTTCTGTCGGTTCGGACCAGACGGGATAGCCTTCATTGCCCTCGCGCATTGATGAGCCTTGGGCACCCAACACCCTGTCGCCGGTTTGTGGTTTGTTCGTCCTCGGACCACTGTCAGTAGGTACTCACCACTGCTGACCGGGAGCACCCCACAAGTCTTGCTGTTTCAGAGATGCTCTGACTCAGTCGTCTGGCCATAACAATTTGGGACTTGTCAAAGTCGCTCAGGTCTTTACTCCTGCCCATTTCTCCTGCATCCAACACATCAACTTCAAGAACTAACTGTTCACTTGCTGACTAATATTGTTGCGAATCTGGAAGCCATGAGCATTCAACATACAGGTCCTAGAGCTCAGTTATTTTGAGAAGTAAATGTGGATAGATAGCTCCCTTTCCCTTGTTTAATGGGTAATTAAATGTTCATGCGCTGCGGAGTTATTTTGATAGCCAGGGTTTTCTTTTATTTTTACACCACCAACATCGTCTACAACAACACCAGCATCACCCTCACCTTCACCTCGCTCTGACCGACACCATTGCCTACGTGCGTGTTAGCACGTATGTGGGCGGAGCCCACGCAGGATAATGTTCCTCTGCCTGTTAGGTGGGTGGAGCCCATGCAGGATAATGTTCCTCTGCCTGTTTGGAGGGCGGAACGCAGCGACGGCCGTCACGCCCCCCCCCCCCCAGTCCAATCAATGGCCTCGACGCCCGTTTTGGCCAATGACAGGGCGACGAGCGCACTTTGCGTGCCAAAACCGTCCAGTGAGGGATAGCGGGGAGGGAGGAGGCGTCCCCTCCCCCCCCCCCACCCAGGACAAGGGAAAATAAGGTTGCGGCGCGATCAGACCGAAAAGGAGAGTTTTGATTGTCGGGACGAGCGCTGAACGGAGCTCGAGTCTGATCGCGGCTCGCTGGCGCCTGGTTCTATCATCGCCTCTCGCTGGCACCTGGTTCTATCATCGCCTCTCGCTGGCGCCTGGTTCTATCATCGCCTCTCGCTGGTGCCTGGTTCTATCATCGCCTCTCGCTGGCGCCTGGTTCTATCATCGCCTCTCGTTGGCGCCTGGTTCTATCATCGCCTCTCGCTGGTGCCTGGTTCTATCATCGCCTCTCGCTGGCCTGGTTCGCTCGTGTCAGCCAAACCACATGAGGTGGACAGGTCCTTGTCCTTCTGTGTGTGTGTGTGTGTGTGTGTGTGTGTGTGTGTGTGTGTGTGTGTGTGTGTGTGTGTGTGTGTGTGTCGGTGGGCCCGTCTTTAAGTAGTAAATTGTTAAGTGCCTTCGCTCTACATGATTTGCCTTGCATCTCTTGTTTGTCTTGATAACTCTGCCCTTACGTGCTTCCCTCCTTCCCCACCTACTGTTATTAAATACCCTATTTGTTAAATGTATCAGCTCGTTTTTGTTTTTTCTTTATTGGTCTAACGTGGTGCATGTTGGGAGAATTAAAGAAGGCCGTTGTTTCCGTAGTGGTGTGCATTTGGGACTGACGGAAGCTCGGTGACCATCCGCTCGGGTCACGCACGAGGACGCGCGCGCATACGGCTCCTCCCGTACGAGTGCCGTCGAGGGTGTAAATACTCGGCAGCTCGCCACGTGGGTCTAGGTATTTTGAAGTTTGGCAAATAACCCTGTACCACATGGTGGAATTATTGACGATTCACGGTCCGGTAAGGGACCCATACCCTTGGAGTTTTCCGAAAGGTACGATCTAAATTCCAGGTATTCGGGAGAGTCTCCTACTGCTCCACCTAGCGGTCGTGCTCGCAACCGATCCCCAGCCCGCAACAATATATCCCACCCCTTGACAGGTGCCATTGTAACAAGATAATCAGTGTTATTGACTTCACCTGTCATTGGTCATAATGTTTTGGCTCATGTGAATGTGTGTGTTTGTGTGTGTGTATATATGTACACACACACACACACACACACACACACACACACACACACACACACACACACACACACACACACACACACACACACACACACACACACACACACACACACACACACACACCCTGTACGATTCGATCTCTTTGTTGCATTGTTGATTTGAATATCACCAAGGTTTCATCTTTTTTTTTGAAAATTCTGTTCACATTTGGGTCTGAGTGTATTGAACCAGATGCTGTACTGTATTTAACAAATCAGAACATGCCGAAACAACCATAAAAATCCCAAATCTTAATATTCCTGTCGGTTCTCTGTTGACGCTAAGATTCCATCTTTTTTCCCATGGGGCTTTGCATTTTTTCACTCTCTGCTCTTGGTTTTCGGTTGACCTTTACGTTGAACAGTTGCAATTCTGCCTATAATCTGGCATCTAAAAGTACTTGCATCTGTATTTATTCTGTTCAGCCCAGTGAAAAGTCCTGTCGGCTTTTCTCAGTGTTTACCATGCCGGATGACGTTGCAGCTGTGCTTCCACCACATATTTTCAATAAAATATTCTGCAAATTTAAATTTTATTTGTAGTTGGCGATTTGGTGAGTGGCAGCTTCCAGTGTGACCACTCCTTGGCTTTTTTCACAAGATCTTGGCTATTCGTTGTTCACCTTGGCGTCTTGGTTTTCTATAGGTTTTCTTGGCGTATAGGTTTTCTATTATCATCGCTTTTCCGAAATCTTGTGAATTCTTGGATTTTTTCATTGGCTCACCTTGGCATTTATGAAAATGAGGAGTGGTCACACTGGCAGCTTCAACACAATATTTTGAAATTTTGCAAATGAACATGAAGTCTCATGTCAGTAAATGATTACACGGGGTGAAAAGTCATGTGTAGAACAGAGCAATTGCAATGGAGATGCACGTGAACGATACTGCCACTGATGTAACTTAGCCAGGTGCTCTGGAAGGCTGATATAGAGCGATTATGTTGAAGCTTGTGACGCCCTTCTACCTTGTGAATTTTGTTTGCAGGGTGCTGTTCAGCTGCAGTTTTCACAGAGTCCTGAGGAGCTTTTGAAACATCAGCACTGGTCAGCTCACCATGGAAGTTTGGAAAAGGGCTTCAGGCCTCCAAAAAGTGACTTTACACCTTGCAGCCCTTCAATTCTGCTCAGTAATATCAACAAGCAGGTATGTGGGCCAGCTTTTGTGGTTTTTTTTGGTATCATTGTGAAAATTATCTTCTGACATTGTGTGCTACAAATTATGTCGTGAAGTCTAATTCAATCAAACAATTTGGCTGCCCAGATTTTCCAATATCTCGAACATTCAAGCTATCGGGACACTTCAACTAAAATTGGAATTTATCAGGCAGCAACCAATGCAGTACAGGTAGTCCCCTTTCTTACGAATGCCAGACCTTCAAACCAACCCCTATGTTGTATTTTTATTTTTATTTTTTGATGTCTTGAGTTACGAAAGCGAACGTTCCATGTACATATGAACTGATTGTTTATGGAGCAACTCTGCACTCATTGGTTTAGCGGAGGTTGACTTTCTTCAGTGAGATGTAGAATTTGAGCATCACATGGTTTACAGTATCCCGTTTACTGTACTGCACTGTACTGGTCACTACTGTACTGTACTGCTGGCAGCTGCATTCAGAGTGCTGCATATTT